>NW_020290745.1:0-217398 GCF_003184695.1 Aspergillus brunneoviolaceus CBS 621.78 | reverse complement strand
AAAATCTTTAGATTTTTATAAAACAGCCGAAGCTGAACGGCTGTTAGATTTAATAATATATATATTTTAATAATTATAATTTTATTATTTAATATTAGTTCGGTAGGCGCAACCCTGCCGATCTATTATTAAAAATAAAAAAAAATTTAAAAATTCTGTCTAATATAAAGATTCTAAAATTAATATAATATCAAATAGCTGGTAAATCTTTTATAAAATTATAACTAGTTTTAAAGAAGTTCTAGCTAGAATATAATAAGATATTTTTATAAAAAAATCTTAAATTCTATACCCGCTAGTATATATTAAATTTATTAGAATCTAAATATAATTAAATTAGTATAAAAGTAGTTAATTAGACTATCAAAATAAAAATATTCTATAATTTATATATTAATATATTAGCAGCGTTCCGAGTATATAAATATAAAAATTTATTATATTTTAAAACTATTAGAATAAGCTTATTTTATAATAAATATATTAGTATATTAACAGCGTTCCGAGTATATAAAAATAAAAACTTATTTTATTTTAAAATTAATAAGAAATTATATTTTCTAATTAAAAAAATCTAAAATAAAAATATAAAGATATATTATCGAAAACTTATTATTTTAAAAAATAATTCTAGATCTAAATATTAGAGAATTAATAAGAATAATCTTATTATATATAAATACTACTTATATATTTCTATAAAATAAAATCTTTAGTAATATTTATTAAGCCTTTATTATAATAATCGGCTAGTAGGCTATTTTAGATAATTAAAAATAAAAGCTTTTTTTAAAAAAAAGTTTTATTAAATAAATCTTTATAAAAATATAATTATTTATATCAGAAAGTACTTTATATATTAAAAAGTTATATTTATTAGATATAAATTATATAGCGAGCTTAAATTACTGCCGATTTCTAGCCGATTTTTTATTAAACTATTTATAGACTTTATTACAGGTCTATCTTCTATTATAATAAAAAATAATATTTTAAATTTAATTTTTATTATTATAGATAGATTTATAAAGTAGTATTAATTTTTATTTATTTTATATATTATAACTACTTTAGAACTTATTAAACTTTTTTATAAAAAGATTAAACTTTAGTTTAAACTATTTTAGAATATAATCTTAGATAAAGATTTTTTTTTACTAGTAAATTTTAATTCTAAGTTATTTATTATATTTAGATTAAATTCTATTTATTAATAGTATTTCGACCCCAGACTAATAGTTAAATTAAAAGAATAAATCAGACTCTTAAATAATATTTTTAATATTTTATTAATAAAAATTATTTAAACTAGTCTATTTTACTGTCTTCTGTTTTATTTACTTATAATAATATTTAAAATTTAACTACTAGTTATTTTTTTTTAAGATTTTTTTAAATTATTTATCTGACTTTTATTTGTATACTAAGATTAGTATTTTTTAGAAAAAGATTTCTACAGCTAAAAATCAAATTAATAAACTAGCTATATTATAAAAAAATCTATAAAATTACTAGCAAAAACCTAATAAAGTAATAAAAAAATATTATAATAAAAAATACTAGCTAATAACTTTTAAGAAGAAAGATCTTATAAAATTATTTACTAAAAATTTAAAAATTAAAATTTTATTTCGAAAGCTAGCTTTTTAATATATTAAATTTTTAAAAATTTTAGCAGCTATTAAAAAATAGATATATTAAATTTTTCTGTCTGACTGCTATAGTCGAATTTATAATATTTTTTATATATTATTATTAGAATAATAAAAATCTAGTATAAATTTATAAGACTAACTCCACTCTTTAGATTTAAAAAAAAAAGAGAAGTTTAAGATCGAAGATATTAAAAATAAGCAGACTTTTAATAATAAATAGTATTTTCTAGTTAAATAAACAGACTGGCTAAATAAATATAATAAATAAATTTTAAAAAAATCTATAGATAACGTCCAGCAAGCTATTTAAAGCTATAAAAAATAAAAAAAAAATTAGAACAGCAGAAAATATCTTATTTCTAAATATAAAAAAAATAACCAAATCTATATTAAATTACTATATTAGATATATTTAAAGATTAATACTAAAATATATAATTAAAATAAAAATCTCTAAAAATAAGCTAGATTTTTATTAAAAAATTATCGGATTAATCCGGCTAATTAATATTATTTTTATAAAAGATAAGCAGCGAAGAGCTAGAACTATTTTATTTTCTAAATATAAAAATTCTAGAAGAAGATCTTGTTATTATATATAATATATATTTTATAATAAATCTTTTTAAAAAATATCTGCTTAGCCTCAGTTTATAAAAGAAATCTGTTATTTTCGGGTATTAAATAAAGTATAGTTGGATTATCTGCGATAAAATAATAGCCTATAATAAAAAAATAATAAAAAATTAGATTAAACTAGTAAATTAGTTTATAAATTAATAAAAGATTAATAAAAAAATATACAGTAATCTTAGACTTACTAATACTAGTTAGTTTATATTTATAATAGTAGGCCAGCTCGGCCGTCTTAAAATTAGTAGCTAGAACTAGAATTAAGTAACTAATCTAAATATAAAATATTAGATTTTAATCTAGATTTTAATTAAAGATAGTATAATTAATAAAAAACTTTTAGCTCCAGTCTAGAATCTATAAGAACTTAAAAATATTTTCTAGAATATTAACCGAAGTCTAATTCTTATTAATTTAAGAAATCTACTGAGAAGCTGTTAAAATATATTTAATAATAAATCTAATTTTTACTAGAATACTACTTATATATTATAAATATTATAATATCGAAAATACAGCTAGATGCAAAATTTTCTGCGTTAATAATATTAAAATTTTTAATATTAGTTCTTAAGTAATACAGATAGAAAAAAATTTTAAATATAATAAATATATTAGCTAAATAACAGCAAATAGTTATTAGTATTATATTAAAAAGTAGCAGAAATAAAAGTTTTAAAAAAATAAATTAATAAATAAGATATAAAATAAACAATAAAAATAAAAGCAAAAACAATAAGAAAAGAAAATATAAAAAAAAGATTCAGTAGAAAATTATGATATAAAAATAAATAAAAATATATTAATCTTTTTTATTTATATACACGCTTTATATCGGATTCTAATTAAATTATTAATAAAATATATGTTCTATTTACTACCCTAAAATCTTTTATTTATAGAATATATAGTCTACTAGATAATTCTTTTACTATTATAGTACTAAACTTTACTATTTAAAGAATACTACTAGTAGAAATATTTAATTAAAGTAAATAGTAAAGCTATTTATAGTTATACTACTATATTAGATAACCCGGCTTAACAGAGAAGTATAATTATTATATAATATCTACTGTTATAGTAGTCTATATCTACTATTATAGTAGCTGCTTCGGGGTTAATACAGATTTATTAGAATTTTAATCCGGATATTTATATTATTATATTACTTACTTTTTTTTTATATAATATATTGTTCTAAGATTTTTTAAAAAAGAAGATTTCTTAAGAATTAGTTTTAAAATTAATAGAAGACTGTTTTTAACTATTTTGCTTGTTTTATCTAATCAGTATGTCTACTGCGTCAAGTAGTTCCTAACAATTTTAAAAAAGATTTTTATAAAATCTAGTATAAAAAATAGTATCTAATATTAGATAAACTAATAAGATTATACTACTTTTTATACTATCTAAAACAGTAATTATAATAGCAGAAAAATTAAGAAAACCGGATCTCTATTTCTATCTAAATATATATAATATTTAAAGACTTAAATAAAGCTAGTTTTTCTATTTCTAATAATAATCTATCTTCTAGATTATTTTTAAAATTATTTATATTCTTATTTTTACTAATATAAAAGATAATAATTATTTTATTCTTTTTTTACTTCTTAAATATAAAGATAATTAAATCCGGATTAAAATTATTAAAAATATTCTAGTATTTTTTACTAATAGTAAAATAATTAGTATATATCTAAAGTATTACTATTTTAATTATATTAGTATAAAAACAGCTCTGATAATAATAATAAATATCTTAAAAATTATTAAATAAATATTTAATACTAATATTATTAATAGCAATTAAAAGAAAATCTCTAATTATTTAATAAAAAATAAAAAACTAATTACAGTAAGACTTTTAGTAAATAAAAATATTAGTATAATCTATAATATCTAAAATAATATTAGTTAAATAAAAAATATCTTTATAAGCTATATATTTTTAATATTTAAATATATTTTAAATTTTTTAAATATTTCAGCTGCTGGTGAAAGTCTTTAATATTTAAAAATATTATAAAAAACTTTATCTAGGCCTAATAGTAATCCGGAAATAGTTAACAGTATATTAATAACCGGATTTTAACTATAATAAAAATAGAATATTTTTTTAAAAATAATTCGGTACTTATAATATTAGTTAGTATTATTATCTAACTAGATATTTTTTTTAAATTTTTTAAACTTTAATATCGGGTCCAAAATAATTATAATTATATAAATATAGTCTTCTGTCTGGTAGATATAATAGTAGTATTTTTAAAGCTTTTAATATATATTCTATAAGTTTTTAAAAATCTTTTTTTTTAGAATACTCGCTTTCTTACTAGTCGGTTAGTTAAGTAATCCAGATAATTAAAAAGATTATTATAAATATTATAAATCTTATAAATAATAGGTCTACTATTCTTAGATAAATAGAATATAAAAAGAAAAAAGAGATATAAAAATTTAAAAAAATATTTTATTTATTTCTATCTAATTATATTAAAATAAAAATAATTAATATTACTATAATTATAGTACTAAATAAAACTCTTAATTACTTAATGAAAATTAAGTATTCAATAAATTATAAAATAGATTAAGTTCCAGCGAGTTTTATAATTAAGAAAAAAATAGTAGATTAAGTCTAATTTAAGTTATTAAATAAGCTGGAATTTTTATAGTATTAAAAGCTTATATTTATAAATTATATAATTTTTCGAATTTATAATTAAAAATTAGTAAAATTAGTTATTATTAAAAAAAGATTTTTAAAGCCTGTTTATAAAAAATTAATTTAAATAGTTTTTATTATAAATAGTAAAGACTTTTTATATTAGTCTTTTATAAATAGCTTCTAGAATATACTTTTTTAAAGATTTTTAAAATATTAGAAAAGATTTTAAGACTTTTACTATAAATTTTCTATATATATTTAATAATATTATTTAAGATTTTAATCCAAAGTTTTTATAGAAGAATATTAACTACAAGCTGAATTATATAACTAAAATAGAGTATATAATACTGGCTTTAAATAATTATTATAAAATTAAGAAAGAATAAAATATTATAAAGCTGGATATTTTAGCTAAGCTAAATTTAAAATTTAAATAAGATTATACTAAATATTAAACTATTATTACTAGTATTATCAGTTATTATATCTAATAACTAATAAAATAAGTTATATTTATATAAAACTAATAAAATAATTATAATTAGATTTTTATTAATATAAAATCTAAATACTGGTCGGAAGCCTAATAAAACTTTATAATAATTTATATTTTTTATTAAAAAATATTTAGTTAAAGTAAGAAATATTTTCTAATTAAAACTAGTTTAGTAGTCTACTATAATTAATATTTATTTAATATCTAAAAACTATAATAACTGTTATATATATATCTTTTAATAACTTCAAAAAATATTTTTTAATCTGTACTTAATTAAGAGAACTTGATTTTTAGTAAAAAAAAAGCTGTAAGATTAATTATTTATTTAAATTAAATATACTTAACAGTTCGAAATAATAAATAATAATTAATTATAAAGTATAAGATTTAATTTTAAAAGTTCTGTTTATTATAGGCTGCAGAGACCTAGAAAAAATAATAATTAAAAGAAATTTATTTTTAAAAAATAAATAAATATTTATAATAGTTTTTTATTTAGTATTTAATTAATTTTTTACTTGGATATTATTAATATTATTTTTTTTTTATAATTCTTATAAAAATAGTAGCTTTTAGAACTAATTTCTAAGTTTTTAATTCCCGGGTGTTATAAGATATAAAAATATATAATATAATAAATATAAAAGATTTTATTAGAAAATAATATATCTTTTTAAAAACTATTTTATATTATTAATATCTTTTTTTAACTAAAATAAAATAGTAGTTTTTAAGCTTGCGTACAGGCTTTAGAAAAGATTATTTTCTATTATTAATTTTAAAAAATAAAAAGCTTTTTTTTATAAATTAAATATAAAATAATCTTCTAATTCTTTACAACGCGTGTAATCTGAAGATTTAAAAAAAAAGAAAAAATCTAACTTAAAAAGTTTATTTTAGTTAGAGTATTATTGTAGTTTATAAAAATCTAAAAAATAAAAAAAAAAAACTTAATAGTATTCTCTAAAAATAAACTAGATAACTATAATTAATTTATAATTTTATAACTACTCTGTAAATAATAGATACAGAAAAATAAAAATAAAAAATTCTATAAAAATAGTTTATTTTATTTTAAAATATACTTTTATATAAATATAATTTATTATATTTTAAATACAGTTAAAGCGCTTACTATATTTTATTTATTTTAAAAGGCCTAATAAGCAGAAAATTATATTTTAAGCCTAGAGTTATAGAGATTAGGTCGATCAGATTAGTTAGATTATTTTTATATTAATAAAAAAAGCCTAAAAAAGGCTTTTATAAACCCTTTAAGAAATATAATATCTAATATTTAATTAAGTAGTTATTAAAAAGTACAGTTACTAAAAAAGATTATATAAATAATATTATATAGATATTATAGTACAGTTCTAATTCTTCCAATTTATCTGCTTAATCTGCTTAATCTATTTAATTTATTTAATCTGTTTAATTTATTTAATCTACTAAACCTGCCGCCTCTGACCGCCTATTATATAATTCTAAATCTACTTAAAAATCTTTTTATTTTTAAATCTTTTTATAGCTCTTTAAGCTATGTCTTGTTTATAAATCTAAAAATAACCTAACTAAATAACTAGTTAAAAATAAAAAAATAAATTATTAAAATACTGTTAATTTATTATTTATTTTATTATTTTATTTACTGTTATTTATATCTGCCAGCTTGTAATTTAACAGTAGGTTTTTCTTTAAGTTTAATTTATAATACAAACAATTCAGCTTTTTTAGATAAAAAATAAGAATATAATAGACTATCTAAGCTGGAGTAAGAAAAAGAATAATAAAATAAAAATAGTATATTTATTTTTAATAGTTTAATTAGTAATAAATATATAGTTTTTTAGCTATTATATAATATAATTGAAATATACAGCTTAAACTAAGCTATAATTATATATATTTATATATATTTTTTATTATAAAAGCAACAGTTTTATAAGAAGCTGAATTTTATTAATATTATTAGAATTTTCTGATTAATTCTTCTAGATAGAGATAAAGAAGATACTAATACTTTTTTTAGTTATTATTTTCTAATTTAAAAAGCTTGTTTCTGTATACTTTTAAATAATAGTTAAGATGGTAAGATTAATAACTGCTTTAATTTAGATATATCTTAACCGTGCTAAAGCCTAAACAGATATAGTAAAAAGATCTTAATACTAAAAATAATTAAAATAGTTAACCGCCCGTTTTTTAGCTATACTGCGGTTAGATATAAAAATTTTTTTAATCTGGCTATAATCTGGCGGTCAGATATAAAAATTCTAATTAACCTGATCTGACCTGGCCGTTAGCCACTCTACAAGTAGTTATTAATATTATATTAAACAATAATAAAAATAAGAATTTTAAGAAAGCAAATTCACAGATGAATATTAGATAAATAATAAAAATAAGAATAAAAACAATAAGAAAAAAAATATAAAAAAAAGATTTAATAAAAAGTTAAGATATAAAAATAAATAAAAATATATTAATTTTTTCTGTTTATATATATACTTTATATCGGATTTTAATTAGATTATTAATATAATATATGCTTTATTTACTACTTTTAAAACTTTTTATTTATATAATATATAGTTTATTAGATAATTGTTTTACTATTATAATACTAAATTTTATTATTTAAAAATACCACTAGTAGAAATATCTAATTAAAATAAATAATAAAATTATTTGCAGTTATATTATTATATTAAAAAATCCGGTTTAACAAAAAGAAATAATTATTATATAATATTTATTATTATAATAATTTATATTTACTAATATAACAGCCTACTTTAGAATTAATATAGATTTATTAAGCTTTTAATCCGGATATCTATATTATTATAATATTTATTTCTTTTTTTTATATAATATATTGTTCTAAAATTTTTTTAAAAAAAAAGATTTCTTAAGAATTAGTTTTAAATTTAATAAAAAACTGTTTTTAACTATCTTACTTATTTTATCTAACCAGTGTGTCTACTGCGTCAAGTAGTTTCTAACAATTCCTAATTGCTCTATTCACTGCCCCAGAATCTCTCACCTACGTGATATGCAGCCTACCAGGTAATCCTCCTACTGTTACAGCGCCGACTCTACTATTTAGAGAATACTACTAGCAGGAATATCTAATTAGAATAAATAGTAAAGCTATTTATAGCTATATTATTATACTAAATAGTCCGGCTTAGCAGAGAAGTATAATTATTATATAATATCTACTGCTATAATAGCTTATATCTACTATTATAGTAGCCTGCTCCGGGATTAATATAGATTTATTAGACTTTTAATCCGGATATTTATATTATTATATTATTTATTTCTTTTTTTATATAATATAGTGTTCTAAAATTTTTAGAGAAGAAGATTTCTTAAGAATTAGTCTTAAAATTAATAGAAGACTATTTTTAATTATTTTGCTTGCCTTGCCTAACCAGCATGTCTACTACATCAAGTAGTTCCTAACATAAAATATAGATAAAAAAACATAAAAATATAAAAATATTAATAAATAATCTTTAAATCAGTATTATCCTCAGTAGCTTAAAATATTAGTTTATCTAAGTAATAACTTTTATTATTATTATTACTGTTTTTAGTATTGTTTTCGATACTTTTTATAAATTCTTTTTTATTTTTAATACTTTATATAACTGTCTGCTTCTCTTTATCTTTCTTATTTATAATATTTCGAAAGACGAGTTCGAGCTTATTAAGAAACTTTATAGTTTTATATTATATATTAATAATTATATATAATATAAAATCTTTATATTTAAAAACATCGATTACAGCCTCTAAAATTATTTATAATATATAAGATTTATTATAATATATATCTTTCTGGTGCTGTGCTTTCTTAGTATTCTTTTTCTATATAAACTTAATAACTTCTATATTACTAATATTTATATTAATATTAGTATAAATCTTATTATACTTTCTATTTTTTTTATAAATCTCGGACTAAAATCTTAAACTATTCTTTTATAAAACTGCTTCTACTCCGGAATATATCAATATAATTCTGACTTTTAATACTAAACTGAAAACAATGAATTTCTTCTATTTTTGAAGCTTTTTATTAGCCGGTTTAATTTTTAATATACTGTATAAATACTTTCTAAAAAATACTTAAGATCAGATAAAAAATAATAATATATTTATATCTACATATATAGCTAGTATAGAAGAAAGTATATTTATATCTATATGTATAACTAGTATCTATATAAAAGATATAATAAAGATATAAAAAGAGATATATTTATACCGGTATATATAACTTATACAGTTAGTATAAAAATAATAAAAAAACTGTTAAAATAATAGACAGTTATACTGCTTATATAAAAGTTAATTATAAAAGTTAGAAATAAATATAATAAAAAAACAGATACAAAAGTTTATAAAAATATAAAAATATAAAATAATAAAAATAATAGTAAAAAGTATAAAAACAGAGACAGTAGATACTAAAGTTAGTATAAGATTTAGAACTATTAAAATAATATAACAGCTGAGAATACAGTTGGTTTAATAAATATCTATATTATATTTTTAATATTTATTATTTTAACTATATACTCTAAATTATTTATAAGATATAGTTATAAAATATTTTAAAAGCCGGAACAAACAGCTTATTATAGTATATTATTAAGTAGAAATATAAAATTTAATTTAATTAATTTACAATTATAGTCTTTTTATTATCATTATATATCAATAGTATAATAAAATTATTTATACATAAAAGCTATCTATTAGTTATATATTTATTTGTCTAATAGTTCTGTATATTAGTAAATAAATTAAATTTATAAAAATTATAATAAATAAAAATAATATTAAATTATTTTTTATTTTTTATTTTATTAATATTTTTTAATTTTTATAAATATATAGCTAATAATAATAATATTATATATTAAATATATTTCGATATAGTTTTTTTAGTCTAATAAAAGCTAAAATATTTATAAATATTTTGTTCTTTTATATAAAACAAAATCTCTATAGACTATAAAATAGAAATAAAGGTTATATACTTAAATAAAAAATAGTTAGATTAAAAGAAACTCGGCTTGAATAAAAAATATTTTAGACTATAAAATCTATTTTATACTTTATAAAAATATTTTTAGAAAATAATTTAGTTACTAGATAGATCTATATGTTAATAAGTTATACTTAATAAAAAAACTAATTAGTTTCAGTAGAATTTTAAAGACCGGAGATAATAAACTATTTTATTTATATTTTTTACTAAAATCCTTTTTATTCAATATGATTATTTTTAGCGGCTTTTTTAAGCAGTATAATATTGAAATTAAAATTAATTTTTGTTTATATTATAATAAATATCTTAAAAATATTAAATAAATTCTTATACTATACTTACAATTATAATATATAACTTCCAAATACTTATATATACCCGAAATTTAAAATAGCCCAGTTATTCTAGACATATATAAACTAAAAATATAAAAAAGTCGGATGCGTGGAGACGGAAGATATATATATAAAAATATAAAAAAAATATAAAAATTAAAAATAAAAAAGCTTGGCTGAAAATATTTAAAATAAAAATATATAAAAGTATATAAAAAAGAATAAATAAAAAATTATATAGAAAAGTAAAAACAACAGAAGTAGAATATACAAAAAAATATAAAAGTAAAGATATATAGAGAAAGAAATATATAAAAAAATATATAAAGAAACAAAAGTAACAGAAAATATATTATTACTATAAATTAAATATGTTATCTAAATTCTCTTAGTAAATCTGTTATATTAATATTTTATCTTATTAATCTATTTAGTCTTTTTAGAACTATATTTTATAAATTAAACTAGATATTTAATTATTTTAAAACTATTAGTTTAGAATTAACCGCGCGCTGGTCTGCTTATTAAAATATACTCAATTTTATATTTACTTTTATTTTTCTATTTTGTTATATCTTCTTATATTAAAGATAATTTAATATACTAATGATTATATAAATTCTTAGTTTTAGGGGCTGGTTCGAGCTGTATTATTATAATAATTAAATAAATCTATTAATTTTAGAAAGTTTCTAGATAATATATAACCTTTTCTACTTTTTTAAGAATTTATAATAGACCTGTATATTAATAGTGTAGCTTATTTTTAACTATTTTTAATATATTTTTATTTATTAAAAGATTATATTTTCTATAAAATTAAAAATAGATTTTATTATTTATATCAAACTTTATAAACTAATAACTAGTATTATAAATTTATTTTATATAAATAGCTGTAAATTTATATATTTTTTCTATATCTAAATATATTTTAAAATATGGTTTTTAAAAAGTTATCTAGTTTATATTTATAGATTAGTAAATAATATATTGTATATAAATATATATAGATTTATTTTTGTAGCTGTACTATTAAAGCTGTTAATTTAATTAATTATTAAAAATAAAAATTCTATTTATTAGATATAGTAATATTAAATATAAATATTTTAATATAAGTTTAATTATTTAATTTATTTTTTTATTTATCCGTCTGTTTACAAATAATATATTATAAAATAAAATTATATAATATTTAATTTCTTAAATATACTAGTTTGAAAATTATTAAAAAATTATATATTACAGTCAGATATAAAAATATAAAACTAATTAGAATCTTAATAGAAATTTAAACTATTTAATATAATTAAATATTAAACTAATTTATTTTATAAGTTTGTTTATAAATATTATAAACTTATTATATATCTAAAAAAGCGTTATATACTTATTTTTTAAATATTATATCTTTTAATATTATATATTTATATTTAACTAAAAATAAATCTATAATAAAACAAATTATTAATATATGAAAAGAAATAGCCGGTAATATAATTAGCTAGAAATTATTAAATAGTTTATATTTCTATATATAATTATGAAAACAGTCCAGGCAGCAGTATATATATTGATCTAATAATATATAATTTTAATATAATATAAAGTTTTTAAGTATTATAAGATATTTATTACTATTTTTTAATTATTATTATCATATATTATATAACAAAATTACTAAAAAAGAATAGAATATATATAGTTATAGTTTTTAGTATATTTATACTATATTATAATTTTTTGAAGTATATAAAATAAACTATTTTTAAATTATATAAAAATACTTTTTTAGATTTTTTATAAAGTTTAAATAATATATATAGCGCTGATATTCTTTAAAAGTATTATATAAATATAGTTTTTAAATTTATCTAATAATATAATTATTAAACTAATATTCTTCTACATTTTATAATAGTATATAAAGTTCTATAAAAATAAACTTAATATTTTATTATTTTAAATAATTATCAGCTCGGTTTCAAAAAGACTATTAAAATTAAATAATATATATATAATATATTTTTAACTAAAAAACAAAATAATATATTTATTAGATTATTTATTTTTCTAGATTTATAATAGACTTAGAAATAGTATTTTTATATAAACTAAAATATTGATATAAAATAAAGATTTAGCTATTTTAATATTTTTATATTAAATATTATTCTTTAAATAAGTTCTACAGTACTTATATAATTTATATAAATTATTGTTAGTGTCTATATAACTTTCAAATAATATTTTATTTTATAAATTATTTATATAAAATAAAATATTTTAATTTCTATTAGCTAATACTTATACTTATAAACTATAAATAATCTACTAAAAATAAAACTCGTTATATTTAAATATATAAAAATAATTTTAATAATTTATAAAACTTATTATAGTTAATATAATAAAATATAATACTATATCTTTTATAAAAAATATTTAAATCAATATATAATTATTATTCGGATTGGAAATATACTAGTATTCTATTTATATTTATATTAAATTTTACTTAAATATTTTAAATACTACCAGCTGCTCGGATATAAATATTTATATAATATTATCAAAATATATTTTTTAGCTTTAATCTTTTTAACTTAATAAGTTTTTAAGGAATATTATTTTTTATTTTAAAATAGTTATATATATATAATATATTATAATATTTATATCTTAAATAATTTACAATTCTATGATAATACTTTAAAACTAATAGTATACTAAAAATTAAAAAGAATTAGATTACTGCTAGTCTTTTTTTTAAAATACAAAAATTAAAATATTAACTTGTTAGTCTAATAGCTATATAGTTAAGAATATTATAAAAGTTTTAATATACTTAAGCTTAATATTTATTTTCTTAAAATATTTAAGTATTTAGTCTAAATAATTAATAAACTTATTAAATTATTAATAAATATTTTATAGAAGATACAAAACTTTTTAAAATTAATATTCATCTACTTTTGAATATATAATATTAAGTTAATGAATTCTATAATTATAATATAAGATACTTCTTATTTTTAATATATAATAATAGTAAGATAATTATAATATATATATTTAATAAACTATTAATAAAAGTTTTTATAAATAGTAGTTATTATAATATAAATACAACCGGCTACTATTTAAATAATATTATTTTATAATAAAACTAAATAAAAATCTAATATAATTTTTTTTTTAATTTTTAATAGCTTAACTAGTATATATTTTTTATTATTTTTATATTAATGATAAGATCAATTACAGTTCTTTGGATCATAAATATTAGATTTATTATAAAAATATAACTTTCAATAAGAAATACCTTTTTTTAAATATATAAAAAATCAAATATTTCATTAATTATTTTTATTTTTATTTATTAATATAATTTATATATAGCTTAGACAGTTTAGTATTTTTTTATTAATATTTTTAGCTATTAGTCTTTAAATATATTTAATATTCTAGTATTAGATCTATCTAATCCATTTTATACATTAAATTTATTAATTATCTTTATAAAATAATAAATAATTTTAGAATTCTTATTATTAAAAATTTAATTTATTAATAGTATAATAGTATTTTTTAAAGCCAAATATACAAACTTTTAATTTTTAGCTAATCTTTTATATTTTTATTATTTGGTTTACTGTCTTCGTGCTTATTATTTTAATATTATTAATATTTTTATATTTTTTTCTTTTATTTAAAAAAAATTAATGTTTTTTTAATTAGAATTTTTTTATTATTTCTAAAATTAACAGTATATACTAATTACTTTTTAATATAAATTTAGTATATATCTTTTGGTAGAATATAAACAAAATATTATTACTAATATTTATTAAAACTAATTAAATTAATATCTCTAAATTTTCTATATAATATAATAAATACTTTAAATTCTATTTATTAGAATAATAAGCTAGTTTTATTATATATTTCTTTATTTAATATATTATAATACATTTATTATCTAAAATTATATCTAGCTACTATAATATTATATAATATTTAATTTATACCCTGTATAAAAGTAAAATCTAAATTAATTAAATATATATATAAACTATAAGACTTTTTTATAAATAGAATTTAAATATATAATTTATATTTTTTAGTAGTTCTATTCTAAAATAAATAAATATATATATTATATTATATACTAGTATTATTCTATACTTAGTTAAATAAATTAATATATTTTTTAGCCTATATTTTAATATCAATTAGTATATTTTTATAATTTTTTAGATATAATTTTAATAGTAATAATTAAATAAAATATATTTACAGCTGATTATATCAGTATTAATAAATATATTTATTTTAAACTTAGAACTATTTATAATAAATATTCTAATAATAATATAGCTTTATTAATATTTAATACTAAATAATTTAACTCGAAAACTAATATTTTTTTACGCTACTATTATTTTTAAAAAATATATTTTAAAAATTACATACTTACTTATAGTATATATAGAGCTAATATTTATAATATAAATATTTCTATTAATAAAATAAAACTTAATATTTTTAAAACTTAAAATAAAGACATTATTAATTAGAATTAAATTATATTTTATATTTAAATATATTCCTTAAAAATTAGTTTTTTTATTAAGATTTATTATTATAGCATAGCTTACGATATATAAAATTTATTAATATTAATATTCTGTTTATATCTAGTAGAAATAAATATATTATTAGAAAGCTTAATATATTTTAATTAGTAGAAATAAATATATTATTAGAAAGCTTAATATATTTTAATATAATATTCTTTTTATAAATAATATAATATTTAGAAACATTAATAGAAGGCTTTATAAAATATCTTTTTCTTAGTAAAATATCTTTTATTATATTATTATATTCATATATTAGATTATGAATTTAAGCAGATTCTATCTATAGTAGACTAGGATTTTATATTTTTATATATTTTATTATTAAATAAAAACTTTATTATAGTTTTATAGGCTTTAATAGCTCGGCTTTTATATTTTCTATTATTATATAAAAAATAGATCAATATAATTTATTATAAAATATAAAAATAGTATAATAATAATTATAGATTATTACTAGTTTATTAGATCTATTATTATAAAATAAAAACATAAAATATATATAATTAGTTTTATTTCTAAAACGGATTATTATTATAGTAGATATAAACTACTATAATAAAAAATATTATATAATAATTATATTTTTTATTAAGCTGGGCTATTTAGTAGAGTAATATAGCTAGATATAGTGTTACTATTTATTTTAATCAAATATTCTTATTAGTGATATTTTATTCAAATAATTAAATTTAATACCATAATAGTAGAAGCGTTAGTTTAGTAGATCATATATTATATAAATTAAAGGGTTTCAAAAGAGTAAATAAAGTATATATTTTATTAATAATCTGATTAGAATCTAATATATATTATATATATAAATAAAAAAGTTTTATATATTTTTATTATTTTATTTATTTTTATATTTTAATTTTCTATTAAATTTTTGTTATATTCGTTTTCTATATCATTTTTATCTTTATTCTTGTTATTTACTTAGTATCTACTTGTTAATTCTTTCTTCATAATATGATATTCTAATAGTCTTTTAATATTATATTTATAATTATATATTATTATCTTACCAATAATCCTATTATACTAAAATTCTTTTTCTATTTGAATTGCTTAAAAACTAGTATTAAAAAATTCAATATTATTGATATTAAGAATTTTATATTTAGATATATATTCAATATTGTTATACTAGTAGTATATAAATAATATTCTATTTATAATTAGATTTATAACTAAATATATTTTAATAATTTTTTAATAGTCTTTTAAGTTAATAAAAAATATATTTACAAAAATAATAAAAGATATAGCCGAATTTAGTTAGACTTTTAATTAATATAAGAAGCTTTTTATTAATTATATTACTTTTAATCAATATTAGAATTAGAATCTAGTATTTTATATATAGATTAGCTATTTGACTTTAGCTCTAACTATTAATTTTAAAATAATTAAACTAGTTTATTATTATAAATATAAACTTACTGGTATTAGTAAGTTTAAAATTATTATATATTTTTAAATCAATTTCTAATTAAATTATTAGTTAATTTATCAATTTAGTCTTATTATTTATTATTTTTTTATTATAAATTACTATATTATTACTAATAATCCGGGTATACTCTATTTAATATTTAAAAAATATCAGATCTCTTTTATAGACTAAAATTGAATAAATATTTTTTAAGAAAGTTTACTATAAAAAAAATATTATATATAATAATAAAGAGTTCCTCTAGACTTACTATATTTAAAAAATAAAAAGTTCTTAGTTTTCTAATATTTATTTTTTATTAGAATAGTACTAGTTAATTAGATTAGTTTAGTAGTTTTTAATAAAAATATGGTTTATTTCTAAGAATTTCTTATTTCAATTATATATTTTAGTATTAAACTTTAACTATATTTAACATAATAATTTAACATAGATTCTATTAATTTTTGTATAAGTAGAACTAAGATATTTTCTACTATTTTTATTTTTTTTTTATTTTTTATAGCTTTCAATACCTTGCTGAATATTATCTATAAATTCTTTTAGAATCTATTTATTATATTTATTCAGCCAGTCTATTTATTTAACTAGAATATATTATTTATTTTTAAATATCTACTTATTTTTAATATTTTTGATTTTAAACTTTTTTTAAATCTAAAAAATAGAACTGGTGTTATAAATCTATATTAGATTTTTATTATTCTAATAATAATATACAAAAAGTATTATAGATTCAATTGTAACAGTTAAACAACAAAAATATAATATATTTAGTTTTTAATAACTGTTAGAATTTTTAGAGATCTAATATATCAAAAAATCAGTTTTTAAAAAAAGATTTTAATTTTTAAATTTTTAATAAACAGCTTAATTAGATTCTTTTTGAAAGTTATTAGCTGATACTTTTTATTATAATATTTTTTTATATTTTATCTATTTTTACTAGTAGCTATAAAGCTTTGTCTTTTTAGTATAAATAGCTTGTTAATTTAATGTTTAGTTATAAAAATGTTTTTTTAAAAAGTACCGATCTTAGTACAAAAATAAAAATTAGACAAATAATCTAAAAGAATTTTAAAAAAAGAATAATTAATGATTCAATTTATAATAGTATTATAAATAAATTAATCAGAAGATAATAAAGTAGACTAGTTAAATAAGCTTTTATTAATAAAATATTAACCATAATATTTAAAAGTCTAATTTATTTTTTTAGTTTAATTATCGGTCTAAAATTAAAATATTATTAATAAATAAAATTAAATTTAAGTATAGTACATAACTCAGAACTAAAACTTATTAGTAAAAAAATCTTTATAAAAAATAATATTCTAAAATAATTTATATTAAAGTTTAATTTTTTTATAAAAAGATTTAGTAAGCTTTAGAGCAGTAATAATTAATAAAAAATTAAGAATAAATATTATTCTATAAATTTAATTATAATAATAAGAATTAAACTTAAAATATTATGTTTTATTATCATAGAAAACAGACTTATAATAAAGTTTATAAATAGTTTTATAAAGAATTAGCTAGAAATTAACAGCAATTTAAACTTTATATATAATTTATATTTAATAAATATAATATTTTAGTATATAAAGTACTTTTTAATATAAATAACTATATCTCTATGAAGATTTACTTAAAAATACTTTTTTTAAAAAGAATTATTTTTAATAATTTATAATAGTCTACTAGCTAGTTATTATAATAAAGATTTAATAAATCTTATGGAAAGCTTTTTTCTAAAAATATAAAAATAATATTTATATATAATAAGATTATTCTTATTCTTTTTCTAATATTTAAATTTAGGATTATTTTTTAAAATAGTAAGGTTTAATAATATATTCTTATATTTCTATTTTAAATTCTTTTGATTTAAAGATATAGTTTCTTATTAATTTTAGAATGGAATAAGTTTTTATTTTTATATACTCAGAATACTGCTAATATACTAATATATTTATTATAAAATAAGCTTATTCTAATAGTCTAGTTAGCTATTTTTATACCAGCTTTTTACTTACTTAAATGTTTTTAAAAACTAAATATTATATAGATATTAAGTTTAGAATTTTCTTATAAAAATATTTTATTATATTTAAACTAGGACTTTATAAAGACTAGCTAAGATTTTATAAGAAATTTACCAGCTATTTAATATTATATTAAATTTAGAATCTTTATATCCGGTAAAACTTTTAAATTCTTTTTTATTTTTAATAATAAATTAATACAATTATACTTACCGGACAGTTTAATACTGTAATAATAAAAGAATTATTGAATAAACTATATATTATATAAATAAAAGATTTTAGAATAATAAATAAAGTATATATTTTATTAATAATCTGATTCGAATCCGATATAAACCATATATATAAATAAAGAAGATTAATATATTTTTATTTATTTCTATATTTTAACTTTCTATTAAATGTTTTTTTATATTTCTTTTCTTATTATTTTTGCTCTTATTTTTATTATTTATTTAATATCTATATGTTAATTTATTCTTTTAAAATTCTTATTTTTATTATTTTTTAATATAATATTAATAACTATTCGCTGTTATTTAACTAATATACTTATTATATTTAAAATCTTTTTTTATTTATATTATTTAAGAACTAGTATTAAAAAATTTAATATTATTAATATAGAAAGTTTTGTATCTAGCTGTATTTTTAATATTATAATATTTATAATATATAAATAATATTCTAATAAAAATTAGATTTATTATTAGATATATTTTGATATCTTTTTAGTAAATTTATTAGACTAATAAGAACTAGACTTTAATAAATATATTAGAAAATATTTTTAAGTTTTTATAAATTCTAGACTAGAGTTAGAAGTTTTTTATTAATTATATTACCTTTAATTAAAATCTAAATTAAAATCTAATATTTTATATTTAGATTAGTTATTTAATTCTAGTTTTAGTTACTAGTTTTAAAACAGCCGAGCTGGTTTACTGCTATAAATATAAACTAATTAATATTAATAAGTTTAAGATTATTATATATTTTTTTATTAATTTTTTATTACTTTATAAGCTAATTTATTAGTCTAATCTAATTTTATATTATTTTGTTATTATAAACTGTTGTTTTCTTGCAGATAATCCGAGTATATTTTATTTAATATTTAAAAATAATAGGTTTTTTTATAAATTAAGACTAAATAAATATTTTTTGTAGATCTACCGTAAGATATATATTATATATAATAATAAGACTTTTTTCTAGGATTTTTATATTTAGAAAATAAAGTAGTTCTAGTTTTTTATTCTTTATTTCCTATAAGAATAGTACTAATTAGCCGGATTAGTCCGGTAGTTTTTTAATAAAAATCCAGCTTATTTATAAAAGTATTTTATTTTAAATATATATTTTAGTATCAATTTTTAAAGATATTTAATATAGTAATTTAATATAGATTTAATTTTTTTTATATTTAAAAATAAAATATTTTCTGCTGTTTTAATTTTTTTTTATTTTTTATAGTTTTGAATAGCTGGCTGAGTATTATTTATAAATTTTTTTAGAATTTATTTATTATATTTATTTAGCTAGTCTGTTTATTTAACTAGAAAGTACTATTTATTATTAAAAGTCTATTTATTTTTAATATTTTTAATCTTAAACTTCTTTTTCTTTTCTAAATTTAAAAAATAGAGTTAGTTTTATAAATCTATACTAGATTTCTATTATTCTAATAATAATATATAAAAGATATTATAAATTTGACTATAGTAATTAGATAGAAAAATTTAATATATCTATTTTTTAATAGCTGCTAGAATTTTTAGAAATTTAATATATTAAGAAACTAGCTTCCGAAATAAAATCTTAATTTTTAAATTCTTAATAAATAGTTTTATAAGATTCTTTTTTTAAAATTATTAACTGGTGCTTTTTATTATAATATTTTTTCTATACTTTATTAGTTTTTTACTAGTAATTTTATAGATTTTTTATAGTATAGTTAATTTATTAATTTAATTTTTAGTTATAAAAATCTTTTTCTAGAAAGTACCGATCTTAGTATAAAAATAAAAATTAAATAAATAACTTAAAAATGTCTGAAAAGAAGAATAACTAGTAGTTAAATTTAAAGTATTATTATAAATAAATTAAATAGAAGATAATAAAACAGACTAGTTTAGTTAATTTTTATTAATAAAGTATTAAAAATATTACTAAAAAGTCTGATTTATTTTTTCGGTTTAATTATCAGTCTAAGATCAAAATATTATTAATAAATAAAGTTTAATCTAAGTATAATAGATAATATAGAACTAAAGTTTACTAGTAAAAAAAAATCTTTATTTAAAATTATATTTTAAGATAGTTTAAATTAGAGTTTAATCTTTCTATAAAAAAGTTTAGCAAGTTTTAAAATAGTTATAATATATAAAATAAATAAAAATTAATATTACTTTATAAATCTATTAATAATAATAAAAATTAAATCTAAAATATTATCTTTTATTATAATAAAAGGCGGATCTATAATAAAATTTATAAATAGTTTAATAAAAAATCGGCTAAAAATCGGTAATAATTTAAACTTACTATATAATTTATATTTAATAAATATAACTTTTTGATATATAGAATAATTTCTAATATAAATAATTATACTTTTATAGAGATTTATCTAATAGAACTTTTTTTTAAAAAAGATTTTTATTTTTAATTATCTAAAATAGTCTGCTAGTTAATTATTATAATAAAAACTTAATAAATATTACCGAAGATTTTTTTCTACAGAAATATATAAATAGTACTTATATATAATAAGGTTATTTTTATTAATTTTCTAATATTTGGATTTAGAGTTATCTTTTAAAACAGTAAGTTTTTAATAATATATTTTATATTTTTGTTTTAGATTCTTCTAATTAGAAAATATAATTTCTTATTAATTTTAAAACAGAATAAGTTTTTATTTTTATATATTTAAAATACTGTTAATATATTAATATATTTATTATAAAATAAGCTTATTTTAATAGTTTTAAAATATAATAAGTTCTTATATTTATATACTCGGAATACTATTAATATATTAATATATAGATTATAGAATATTTTTATTCTAATAGTCCAGCTAACTATTTTTATATTAGTTTAATTATATTTAGATTTTAATATATCTAATATATACTAGCAGGTATAGGATTTAGAGCTTTTTTACAAAAATATTTTATTATATTCTAGCTAAAACTTCTTAGAAACTAGCTATAATTTTATAAAAAATTTACCAGCTATTTAATACTATATTAATTTTAAAATTTTTATATTAAACAGAACTTCTAAATCTTTTTTTATTTTTAATAATAGATTAATAGAATTATACCTGCCGGACTGATATTAAATAATAAAATTATAATTATTAAAATATATATATTATTAAGTCTAACAGCTGTTCAGCTTCGGCTGCTTTATAAAAATCTAAAGATTTTAATAATCTAAAAAAAGTTTAATAGTATATAATAGCTTTTTAAAATCTTAATACTAATATTTAAATAAATAAATAATAGCGAAAAGCTCTTAATCTAAGATTAAATAATAAGTTTTAATATTATTAAATCTTTTGATCAGAATATAATAAAATAGTATATTTTATAGTTATTCAACTAGAATAATATTTTTATTATATTTTATTAAGAAGTATCTGTTTCTATCCGGATCTTTTATTAAAAATTAAAATATCTTAATAAAGATATAGTTTTAAAATTATAAAAAAGCTGTTAGAATACTGCTGTTTTTTTACTAGTTAATATTAATTTTTTAAACTTTTTTTTATTTTTGATATCTTTTAAAAGAGAAGTAAATAGTAATATAATTAAAAAATGATTTTTAATAAAATACTAATAAAAATTATAAAATTCTAAAAATATTTAGATCTTATAATATATAGTTGGTATTAGTTATATAAAAATATTAGATATTTATTAGAAATTTATTAATATATTATATAAGAATATAATATATTCTAGAAATTTAATATAATTTTAGTAGAAAGTATATTTTAATAGCTTAATATAAAGATCTGCTTTTGATAAATATTCTAATATTTAATATAAATAAAGAGTATAAGAAGAGCAGTTTTTTTAAAAAAATAAGAATATTATTTAAATAAGTAATATAAAAAATATTTAATATATTATAAAGAGCTAAATAAATATAGTTTTAAAATATAACCAAAGTATTAGTTAATTTTTTTAAAAAATATAACTAAATATTTAAAATATTTATAACAGATTTAAAAGACTATTTTTTATTTATTTTTTTATTTAATATAAATTCGGTAATATATATTCTAAATATTTAGTTTTAAAAAATATTTAACTTCTGCAATCCTATTTGAAATTTCTAAAATTAAAAGTAAAAAATAGTAATTTTTAATTAAAATCTTATTAAGTCTTCTGTAATCTATATATAATTAAAGACTTTTATTTTTTTTAATATAAAAAGAATAAAAGCTTCTGCAGAACTTTTAAAAAATTAAATTTATTCTAATTAAATATTTTTATTAATATAATAATAAAGGAATTAGAGCTTAATTTAAAATAAAAAATAAATAGATTTATATAATAAAATTTTATTATTTTTTAGATTAATAGTATAATCCGAGAGTTTATAAAAAAGAATTATTAGAAATAACTAAAAAAAATATATCTACAAAATCTTAAAGCTCGGAGATAATATAATCTTATTAGATTTAATTTATAAATAATTTAAGAAGGTTTTATTTTCTAATAATCAGATATTTTTTAAAAATTTGATTATAGTATAAATATAAGTAAGATTTTAATAAGCTTTTATAAATTTATAAGAAAATAAGATCTTTAATATTTAGATTTTATACTATTATTATTAATTTTATATAAATAAATAAATATATAGATCTTTTAAAATAGTTATTAAAAATAAAATAAAGCTTTTAGAAAGATCTGGATAATAATTAATAATTATATAATATCTTATAAATAATTATATAGTTTCTCTTAAATTAGTAGCGGTAATAGGAATTTTTATATATTATAAATATTTATAATAAAATAATTAATTATAATAACTAATAAAAATATAAAATAAGCTGTATTTAAATAAAATTACTAAATAAATTAATAGCTAATAAAATTAATTTTGGTATATAAATCTAAATCTATATAGATTATAAGTATATTTATAAAATAAATAAATATATTAAAGTAAATAATAGTCTTTATTTTAAACTAGTTTATTAAAAATATAAAAGCTTCTTTAACTACTATTTTTTTTATTAGTTTTAGTTTAGTTTTATTTTTATTTTTATAAAAGCATTAATTGGTTAAATAATATTTATTATTATATTTATAATAATAGAAAATTTCTTTTCTCTGATTTCTTTTATTTTAAAGAGATTTTAATAAAAAAACTTATTATTAGACTATAAGAGTCCGGATTCTCTAAAACTTTTATTTAAATAGTATTTTTATTTTCCTAAATCTTATTTTTTTTTGGTTTAATATATTCTAATAATAAATAATAATAGATACTATTTTCTCTCGGAAGTCCGGTAGTTTTAGTATATATTTATAAATATATTAACTAAATTCTGGTACTAGTTTTAAAAAAAAGATTAATATATATTTATTATTTTATTTAGATTTAAAGTAATACTTTAAAATATTTAAATAAAAATAAAATCTTTTTAGATTTTAATTAGTTTATTAGTAGGTTTGTTTAAGCTGTTTTATAATATTAGACTATAAAATAATTATATTCCAAATAAAAAAAATAGTTTATTAAATAAAATAATTTTATAATTTTTTAGTATTTCAGTAGTTTTCCGGGGATATTTTATTAATATATTAGTATTATTTCTATTATTAAATAGAGTTTAAATAGCTAACTACAGCTAAAACTTTTTAATTTTTTATTTAATAATTTTAAGAAGTTTTTTTAAAAGTATATTATAAATTATAAATCTATTTTGTTTTCTATTATAAACTAAACCGAAGAAAAAAAATAGAAATTTTCTTAAGTTTAATTTTTTTTCTATTTAAAAGATAAAGTTGAACTAGTATAGTATTATTATAATTTTATTAAGAATTTAATATTTTTATATTCTATTTGTAATATTTAAACCTGTTTTTTTAATTACTTTAACTATTCTAATTAGTAAATAGTAGTTTATACTTTTTAAATATCTGCCTAGATTAAATAATATAATTTAAAAACAGATGAAATATCTTAAGATAATTTTAATAAAAATTTATTAGATAATATATTATTTTTTCTTAGATAACCAAAAGTAAGAAGAATCAGAAATTATTAGAAATTATTTAATATAGTAAATATACTAATTAGATAAGACAAGTAAGATAATCAAAAATAATTTTTTATTAATTTTAAAACTAATTTTTAAAAAATCTTTTTTTAAAGAATCTTAGAACAATATATTATATAAAAAAAGAAATAAATAATATAATAATATAGATATCCGGATTAAAAGTCTAATAAATCTATATCGACCCCGAAGCGGGCTGCCATAATAGTAGGTATAGGCTGCTGTAGCGGTAGGTATTGTATAACATTATATTTTAAGAGCATTTTTGTCTTTTTTTATAAAATAATCATATTAATTTTTTTTTAAATATTATCTTTATATTACGCGGATTATTTATCTATTTAATTATTTATATAATCTTATTCTCTTTTTACTTTTTATTTTTTTTATTCTTTTTATATTGGTTAATTATTATTTTAGTACTTTTTAGACTTCATAATTATATAATCTATTTTTTTTATTTAATATTAGAATTTCCTTATACTCATTTACTTAATATTTTTAATTTCTATTATCTTTTATTTTTTTATTTTTTCTGAAAATCTTTATATTACCTCCATCTAATCGCAAGCGTAAAAAGTATTTTACAAAAAAATATATAATAAAACTAATATATTAGATTTAAAATTTTTATTTTATTTTTCGATATTTTAAGTATACTAGCTTAATGACAATAGTTTTTTATATTAAATTTATATAGTTATATAGAAAAGTATTTTTAATAAACTGATTATTTTAGTAGCCATCTGCTTGGAATCTTAATTATTTAGATTTATAAAAACAAGGTATTGAATTTTATTATTTAACTAATATTCTATTCAAAAACCCGGTTTATATAGTATTTATATAAAACTATTAAAAATATATAATCTATAAATAATAGATAATCTAATTAACTATATTCTTTTATATTTTTAATTAACATCTGTCTTGATCCTGCTGTCTATTAGTATTTTTAAATAAATAATTTCTATATAGTCTATTTTAAAATAGTTTAACTTTTTAAATCTAATTATTATATGTTTAAATATACTAATCACATCTGTTCACCAGATATAAATTAAATTATATAATAAAATAATAAATAATAAATAATCTAACGCTGCTAAACATAAAAATATTTTATTTATCGCCGATTTATTACAAATTTATTTTTTAATAAATTAATAAATTATTTAATACTAGTCATTCTAATATTTTATTCTTAGTAAATCTGTTTATTTCAATAAATATTAACTTTTCATTATTTATTTTTTCTATTAATTTATTTATTAGTTTCTCGAGTACACTGCGTTAAATATCTTAAAATAATCTATATATTTTAATTATAAGTACATAAACTTAACTATATTTCTTAATAAAAAATACTAATAATTATTTCGCCGATATCAATAAACATTTAGGTAATAAAAATATGTATAAAATATATTAAAAAATACTTTAATTTTAATCTATTTTTTATAATATAAAATATTAAAAGGTCGATAATAAACGCTCTAAATATTTAAAGAAGAAAATAGAAAATACTTTAAGAAATAGAAATATTAAAATATTAATAATGGATATTTAATATCTTAACATATTAATAATAATAAATATTCTAATAGAGATTATTTTTATTAGTTTGGTAGTAATTCAAGTGATTCTAATCTAAGTAATAATAATAGTAATCTTTTTCTCAAATAACTATTAGAATAATCGAGCTAGTAATTATAGAAGTTATTATAATTAATATATTAATGCTTAAAATCTTTTCAATTCTAAATTTAATAATAATAGAAATAGTTATAATTTTGTAATTAATATTCCTGAATAATTATTATAATAAGAAAAAATAAATAAGATTAGTTATTTCTAATCCAACTATCTGTTTAATAATCTAATAAGCAGTTACTATAAAAATAAATAAAAAATATATTATTAAGATGTATATCTTTTTATTAATTATATTTCTAATATTATCAACTATAAACATAAAAGTAGATTTAAAATAAATATTTAAACATATCTAGCTAGCTTTATATTATAGTAATATCAGTCTAAAATTATTAACAGAAAGAAATATCTTATTTATATATTAAATCTTAAAAATAGATTATTTTAAGAATTTATATCATATTTTTATTTAAATATCTATAAAGCTGTTAAATATTTAGATTATATATTTTTATATATACTAGTATTTATACCGGTCGATTTATATTTATTTATATTTAAAAAATATTATTTTATACTTAATCTACCTTAATTATCAATATATCTAATTAGTTATATATAATATAAGAATATCTCAATCCCGATCTATATAATAATATTTCTAACTTCGAAAAATAAATATTTCTATTAACTTCTTTTTAATATTTTAAATATTCAATATTCTAATAGTAAAATAAAAGTACGAAATATAATAATAGATATAAAAATTGTAACAAACAATATAATAAAAAGTATAATAAAAAAATAAAAATAAGCTGATTTAAAACTAATTCTAGACTTTTTAATATAGTTAATATAATACATAGTCTGAATAGTTAGTCTATCTAACTTTCGTAAATTCTAATATTTTTAATTATATCAATTTTTTAATATCTTATAATATATAACAGCTATATACATAAGCTTAATATTTATAAAACTAATTATTTTTATAATATTAGATATTTTAGCAATAACAAGCTATCCAGCTATTTTATTTTTCTAAAAATAGACTTTTTATAAACAGTTAGAATTACTAAAACTAATAAAATTATTAATTATAAAATAGAATATATAATAACAAGTTATATAAATTAAAGAAGTTATATTAGTAGTATATATATAATATTAAGACTAATTTTCTAAATATTCTACTAAATCAATAGTTTTTTAATTATATTAACTTTTTTCTGTACTTTTCTTATAAATAACTATTTTTTATCTAAGATATTTTATTATATAATCAGCTTACTGTCTTGCACGGACCGGTATTTTATAATTTTTAATATAAATCTTTTAATATTTCTTCGGTTTATTATTTGTATATATATACTATTAAACATAATTTAATAAATATATTAAACTCTAAAAATATAAATAAATTAAATATTCAGCCTATTTAATTTAAAATTATAACTATTTTTAAATATTTTATTATTTAATATAACTACTATTCGGCTTTACTTATATCGAATAATTAATTATATAAATATTTGTCTTTTAAAGACTTACTAAATTAATTAGTATAATATTTAGGTTATTTTATTTAGTAATAATATTAGTATTATTTTAATATCTGAAAATAAATAAATGTTCATTTTCTAATATAAAAAATATAAAATAGAAATACAAGAAATATATTATTATTAATTTATATAATACTAATACCGAAGCTATTTCTAATATTTATTTTATTTGTTACTAAAATAAATTTGTAATCTTTTTTGCAAATATAAATATATAAATATTATTAATACTATTAAATATTTCTACTAGTAGCTGGTTATTAATAATTACTATAATTAATTAGTAATTATTAGTTAATATAACTAAAAATCTTTAATATTATTATAATAAAATAAATAAACAACATTTTCTGTATCTAAAGATATACGGAGTTTTTTTTAAAAAAAGTCTATTTTTTATTAAAGTTTATATTAATAATTAAAGTTTATATTAATAATTAAAGTTTATATTAATAATTAAAGTTTATATTAATAATTTAGTTACTAATTTAAAAATATTTAACAATAAGATCGACTACTTTAATTATTTTAATTTTAATAAATATTTATAATATATTTATATAATATCCAATTATTTGAAAACAGTTAATTTTAAATTTAAATTTAAAAAATTATTTATAGGATTTTTATGTGCTAAAATACTTAGTTCTTATATTAATATATTTAGTTTGTTTATATTTAAGTCGAAGCTTAAAATATTATATATTTTTATTTTTTATATATTCTAATAAAACTAAAATATCATTTTAGCTTTACTGGTTACTTTAGATATTAAATATATTAATATATATAGAAAAGGTTTTTTTCAAGTATATAAAATAATTTTATTAAAAGACGGCCTAATTAAAGATTATGTTTAGAAAAAACTATATAGTATATATACTGCTAAATCTAAAAAAAAAACTCGCTTTCTTTAATATCTTATAATATAATTTAATAAAATTTTAGATATTTATTATTTCAATTTGAACAAATAATTATTTATTAATCCAAGTATATTAACAGAATAAAGTATTATAATATATTATACATCTAACTACTTTATTTTTAAACTTAGTAGTTCTAAGAAGTAAGAACCGGTTTCTTTTTTATATTTTATTTTTTTAATTTATTAAGCCTTACTATTAATTTACTAAAATAAAAATTATCTATCTTATATAAACTTTTTTCAAATTCTATATTATAATTAAGAATATAAATATAAATAAAGTTCTAATTATTTTTATAAACTATATATTTATAGTTAAATCTTATACCTAAAACTGTATATATAATATAGTTAATATTAATAAGCTTAATAAAGATTTTATTTAGATATTATAGTTTAAATAATAATATTATATTTATATATATTACTATTTTAGTATTATCAATCTTATTATTAATATATTTTCTAGACTATCTTATGTTAATAATAAATCTTATTTATATAATATTAATTTAAATAAATACGTTTTCTAAACAGGCTTCCTAAAAAATATTATATTATTTCATTTATTTATTAAATGTAAAAAATTTATTAAAATAGTTATATATCCGATTTTTAAATAATTAACATATTAAATATTTTATACAGTAGTATTAAGATAAAAAAATCAGGCTGTTTTACGACATATTAAAAATAATAGATTACTTTATATACTTAAATATGTAATTTATAAAATAAATAATAAAATAAATATTATTACAGATAATCTCTGGCTTTGTTTTTTTATTTATTATTTTAATATATTTCTATTATACTTTATAATAATTAGTATTAGATTAGTTTTAATAAGTATTTCAATATTCTTAAAAATATTAATAATTTATTAATATTTTATTTATTATGTAATATATTTTCTTTATAAGATTTCTAAGTATAAGCTATATAATGCACTTTAATTTATAATATTTATATATATGTTTTTTATATTATTATACTTAACTTTATCAATTTTCTTTTCATAAACAAGTACAACCAGCTGCCTATCTTAATAAATAAATTTATAAAAAAAATAGAATATATTTTAAAAACATAAAATAGAAAGCTTTCAATTAAAATAAGTGTATTATTATATATTTTTAATTATATAACTAGAGTATTCTGTGTATTCCTTTTTAATAATTATAACTATTAATTTATAACCGATTTATCTTATAGTTTATATTCCGATTTATCATTATAATAGTTTTTTAGTATTATATATTATTTTTAGAGCAATAAAAATATTAAATATATTATTCAGATATTTAAAGTTATACTTTTATATATTATAGCTAAGTAGCTTTTATAGATATTTTTTAACAATTTTATTTATTTGTCTACCGGCTTAATATCTTACTATTTTATATATAGTATTAATTTCTATAAACTATAGTACATGTTTAAAACAGTTAATTAACTATATTAATAGAAAATATAAAATTTTATATCTTTTTGTTTTAATATAAAAACAACTATTAAATATACTGTTATATATATAAAAAATTAGTACAACTATATATATATATATTTTCATTTTCCAATATCAGCAATAAAAAGATATATTTATTTTTATAAAACATATAATATTTTAACCACCCCAGTGAACAATATCCTAAAAAAATTAGAATATTAGTGATCTAATTTTTTTATATTCTTAAATCTATCGTTTATTTATTTTATTATTTTAAATTATTAAAAGGATATTATATATATTCGGTTATATCTATTATATAAATAGAACCGGCTTCTAAAAATAAAAATATTAAAATAATCTATTTATTAATTCTTTTATTCGACATTCTTAAAAACTTTATATAGTTAATAAAATAATTAAGAAGTAAAAGATTAAAGAAACTTTAAATAAGTATATATATTAATACGGCTGAGAATCTATATATATTTAATATTTTATTTATTAGTTTCAATATAGTTCTAAATATAACTAGTAGATATATAAATATAACCTTGATTTTCCTGAACTTATACATAATTATAAAGAGCAAATTAATAAATATTTAATTTTTATATTTATTATTTTATTTAAATTTCTTATCTTTTAATATTATTAATTTTTATTCTTTTATTTTTTTGTATTCATATTTTTTTATTTTAGTTTATCTGTTTATACCAACGTTTTTAATGTTATTTATATTTATATATTCTTATTTTTGTATATTAAATATTATATAGTTTATTATCTTAAGAATAATATATTTTTATTAAAGTAGGTAATTATAATTATTATCAACTTTTATCTACTAAAAGCAGCTGTTATTCCTGCCTGGGTTATTATCTGTACCCTTAATATTTATAGTTTATTATATTATTATTTATAGCTAGTTTGGTTCTCTCGGACCTTCTTCTTAATATAACTATCCTTTACTACTTAAAATGCTTATATTATTAGTTAATATCTTTTTAAAAAGTTTTTTTATATTTCTAGATGTTTTTTAAAGAAATTAATACTAATATAATTAAGCAATAATTCTTAATAAAATACTAATAAGAGTCACAGAATTCTAAAAATTTTTAGATCTTATAATATATAATTAGTATTATTTATAAGAATATCAGATATCTATTACGAATCTATTAATATACTATACAAAAGTATAATATATTCTAAAAATTTGATATAATTTTAATAAGAAATATACTTTAATAATTTAATATTAAAATCTGCTTTTTATAAGCGCTTTAATACTTAATATAAGTAAAAAAATACAAAATAACAGTTTTTTAAAGAATTATAGATATTATTTAAATAAGTAATATAAAAAGCATCTAATATGTTATAAAAAGCTAATTAAATATAGTTTTAAAATACAGCCGAAGTATTAATTATTTTATATAATATAACTAAATATTTAAAATATTTATAATAGATTCAAAAAACTATTTTCTATTTATCTTTCTATTTAATATAAATTTAATAATATATATTTTAAACATCCAATTTTAAAAAGTGTTTAGCTTTTATAATTTTATTTAAAATTTCTAAAATTAAAAATAAAATATAGTAATTCTTAACTAAAATCTTATTAAGTCTTTTATAATTTATATATAATCGGAGGCCTTTGTTTTTTTGAATTTAAAAAAATAAAAGCTTCTATAGAATCCTTTAAAGATTAAATTTATTTTAACCGGATACTTTTATTAATATAATAATATAAAAACAAGAACTTAGTTTAAAATAAAAAATAAAGAAATCTATACAGTAGGATCTTTCTTTTAAATTAATAATATAGTCTAAAAATTTATATATAGAAAGTTATTAAAAATAATTTAAAAAATATATGTATAGAATCATAAAATTTTAACAATGATATAATCTTATTTTTTTAGTTCGCGGCTAATTTAAAGAGATTTTATTTTCTAGTAACTAAATATCTTTTAAATGGTTTATTATAGTATAAATATAAATAAGATTTCAGCAGATTTTTTTGGATTTATAAAAAAAACCTTTTTAATATTTAAGCTTTATATTACTATTACTGATTCTATGTAGATAAATAAATATATAGATTTTCCAAAATAGTTAGAAAAAATAAAATAGTATTTTTAGAAAAATATGGGTTTTAGTTAATACTTATAGAATATTTTATAAATAATTATATAGTCTCTCTTAAATTAGTAGTAGTAATAAGAATCTCTTATAATTTATAAATATTTATAATAAAATAAGTAATTATAGTAACTAAGAGAGCTATAAAATAAATTATAATTACATAAAATTATGAAATAAACTAATAGCTAGTAAGATTATTTTTAATATATAAATCTCAATTTATATAGATTTTAAAAATAAAAATATATATATGAAACCAGATAGCAGTTTTTATTTTAAACTATTTTATTAAAAAATATAAGAATTTTTTTAACTCTTATTTTTTTCTATTAATTTTAGATTAGTCTTATTCTTATTTTTATAAACATATTAATTAACTAGATAATATTTACTGTTATATTTATAGTAATAGAACAATTTTTATTTTTTTTATGTTAAAAACTTTTTAACAGAGGAGCTAACTGTTTTACCAAAAGAGTACCTAGGTAATAATCCAGTAGGGTTAGGGCTCTATATAGTCATATAATGCTTAATCCGATATATTCCTGTAGTTCGAAAAGAATCATATAAGTTCTTGAAAACTAGAGTTTATAAAAATTAATAGTCTTATTTAGGGCTATTCCCGCTCGCCCTAAATTAATTTCTATTATTTATTTAGTATTTAGATAGTAGAGTTTATTTAGAGAGGGCCGGATTCGATTTTTTAATAGCCGGATACGGGTGATTATATCAGCTAAGGGCTAACCGGGCTTATAATTAATAAAGCGGCTAACCGTTCTATTAAAAAAGTATCTTGGTACTAATCCCGTAGGGTTGGGGCTCTATATAGTCATATAATGCTCAGTCGAACACTTTTCTTTTTTAAAAAAAGAACTTATTATTCGACTGCAGAGGCCTTAATGTTTTAAAATTTTTTTTAAATAATTATTTTATTTATCTAAATCCTGCTTTTTTTAAAACTAATATATTCTAGTAGTAGGTTATAATAGATACTATTTTTTTAATTATGTAATAATTTTAATATATATTTATAAATATACTGACTGAGTTCCGGTACTAACTTTAAAAAGAAGATTAATATATATTTATAATTTTATTTAGATTTAAAATAATACTTTAAAATATTTAAATAAAAATAGAATTTTTTAAGATTTTAATTAGTTTGCTAATAAGTCTGCTTAAACTATTTTATTATATTAAACTATAGAATAGCTATATTTTAAATAAAAGACATTAGTAAATAGAATAATTTTATAATTTCTTAGCTTTTTGGCGGTTTTCCGGGGATTTCTTATCAATATATTAATACTATTTTTGCCGATAAATAAAGTCTAAATAGCTAATTCTAACTAGAATTTTTTTATTCTTAATATAATACTTCCGAGGAGCTTTTTTAAAAGTATATTATAAACTATAAATCTACTCTATTTTCTGTTATAAACTAAACTAAAAAAATAGAGATTCTTGTGAATTTAATTTTTTTATTCTCAAAATAAAGTTAAACTAGTATAGTATTATTATAATTCTACTAATAATTTATTATTTTTTTATTCTATTTGAAAAACTTAAACTTATTTTTTAATTATTTTAACTATTCTAGTTAATAAATAGTGGCTTATACTCTTTAAATATCTATTTATCTTAGATAGTTTATTTTTAAAATAAATAAAATATTTTAAGATAATTTTAAAAGATTTTAATAGATTATATACCATTTTTTTAAATAACTAAAAAAATAAAAAATTGGAAATTAAAGAAGAATTATTTAATACAGTAGACATACTGGTTAAATAAGATAAGTAAAATGAAAAAATAATTAAAAATAGCATTTTTAATTTTAGAACTAATTCTTAAGAAATCTTTTTTTAAAGGTTTTAAGATAATATATTATATGAAAAAAGAGAAATAGATAATATAATAATATAGATATTCGGATTAAAAGCTTATTAAATTAATATTAACCCAGAAGTAGATTACTATTATAGTAGATGTAAACTGCTGTAATAGAAGGTATTATATAATAATATATTTAAATATTATGTTTTATTGTTACCACTTCGGGTATACTAGTTCTGCCACTGTTTTCGGGCGGAAGTCTTAAGCCTCTATTTCTTCAGATAGTTATAAACAATCCAGCCTTATATTATAATTGTATTTATACTTATATATAAATTATAATAATCTAATAATAGTAGTATGTTCTGCCCGAACCTGTGGTTTTCCTTTTCTAGGAAAAAATAGTTTTTTTTAAAAAAGAATGTTAGATTACCGAATGAATATACAAATATATTTATACTAGGCCTTAGTAATAAAATACTGTACTAAAACAAATATTAAAATATTTATATACTAGAAAAAATTATCTCGCACTGAATAAGTAAAGAATTATCTTATAATTAATTCTTCTATATCTCTTATTAAAAATAAAAACAAATAAATAATTAAATACATAAAGTAATTAATTCTTTTATATCTTTTAATAAAAACAAAAACGAACGAATAATTAAGTATTTAAATTTATAATATCTGTATAATTAGTAAGTTATTATATTAAACTAGATTATTAAATAGCTTTATTTTTTATAACTATAGTATTATTATTTGTTTAAGAATTAGATAAGAACATTATTTAGAAAGTTACATATATTTTAAAAATAAATCCTATTTTTATATTTTAAATTACCTTACTTCATTTTTTAGATTAGTTTTTATATAAACTATTTCTATATACAGCTATTAAGAAATTTTATAAATTAATTAAATATTATAATAAATCTGATTATTTTATCTAGCTCGAACAATAAAAATTATTAAACATACAGCAACCAAAAAAACCGCTGGACTATATTTTATTAAAATTAATATTAGAAGTAATAAGTTAAATATTTTTAGTAGATTTTTTAATATATATACTCAAAGCCGACTTAGTATCTGAAATATTATTTCTTTTATTAAAATTAAATATAAAATTAAATTTTAAATATTTATATTTATTTTAATATCTAAATAAACATAAAAATATAACATTCTAGAAAATTTATATATTTTAAGTAAATTAGCTAATTTTTTTATATAGATATATAGAATATCTATATATCTACCTGCTGTTATATTTTCTTAAATATTCTAAATAAACTATTAAAAAATAACTATATTAAATAAAAAAAGTAAAAACAACTACAGTAAGTATAAATAAACTTTATATTGTATTTGTAAATATATATATAAAATAATATTAATATAAATATCTACTGCTCTAGTAAGTTTTAAGAATATCTACTTAACAATTAAAAGCTAAATAATATATATCTATTTACTAATATATTGATTTTTTTATTCTAATATCTATTCGAAACTACTCTACTATTTTATATAAAAATCTTTTATTTTTTAAAGGTTAGATTATTTTGTACTGTTTATACTACTGGACTAAGTCTATTTTAAACTTTTTTAAATTAAATATTTAATCTAAATATATAAATATTTAAATATATGTCTTTAGTATATTAAAAAATAATCTTGAAGAATAAATAGTTTTAATATAACTACTATTTTATTAATAATCATAAAACCGTCTAATATTATAGGCTTAGGTTTAAAGAATAAATACTAGAATATTTTCAAAAATAAAATAAAAATATACTAGATAATATTATACAAGGACTTTATAATATATATACAGATATAAATATATATTGTTAATAATATAAAAATCTAAATAAATAAAATAAATACATAAATTTATGATTTTATTTGAATATATTTATATATATTAGCCGAGTACGGCTTTACTGATAAAAAATATATAAAAATAATAAATTTTTTAAAAGTAATAAATCTTTTAGTTATAATCTTAGAACTAACAAGCCTAAGTACTATTAGTACTATTCTAATTATTATTATTAAATTATTTCTACTAATATATCGAACAGTCTTTTTATAAATATATTCTATATAACTTAGAGTTGTATAATATAAGTATAAAACTAAAAGAAATTAGTTTTTTTATTTAAATATAAAAACCAACTTTTATATGAAATAATATAATAAAGTTATATAATATAAAAATATTTATATATTTATAAACCGCGCTCAGAATATTATTTATTATTAAAAAGAAAGAGTTATATATTATAATTTAAAAATATATTATAAAAACTTAATATTAAACTAAGATATCTTTTGTATTTTTAAAATTAAGAATTTTTATATAAGTAAACTTATATATATATCTTTTTTTAGTTTTTTAAAAATATTTTTTTCTAATTCTAGTTAAATACAGAATTGTTTTGCTAATTAATATTATATATATTATAAAAAATATTTAAGCAGACTGTTCTATTGAAATTTTTATTTAAAATATTATAATAAACTATAAGACAGTATATATAACTAATATTTATAATTAATTAAATATAATATCTAGCCAAATATTAATAGTTCAAATATTAGTATAGTTAATATACTAGAAGAATAATAAATAAAGATTTTATTAAAAAGAATTAAAAGAATAAAGTTTCTAAGTTATAAATTTATAAAATTAGTAAAAAAGATTAAATAATTATTGATAAAATTTTTAATATACTATACAAATAAAATAAAACAATTTTTATTTATAGATATATACCCCCAGTATATTTAATATTTATTATATAATATTAGATTTTTAATTTTAATAATCCGAACGAATTCTAATATCTAAAAACTATATAGTAATTAATTTTAAAAAAATAAACTGAAAGTCTAAACTAAATTTTTATTCGGTATTTTTCTAAGAAGAAATATTATAATTATTAATAAAATATATATATATTATTATTATAAATATATATAAACTTTCTTACTAATAATATATTTATTGCGGATATTATAAGTATATAATAATTATTATTAACAACAGTTAAAAATAATTTTATATTATAATTATAAATTATATTAACTCTGTTTTATATATATAATAATAAATAAATCTTATATTTAAAAAATTTTATATATTTTATATATTTTATTATTCTTATATAGATAATATAATTATTGTATCAAAGTTTTCTAACAAATATTTTATATATCTAAATTTAGTATTCGGATATTTGAAATAAAAAATATTAAATTTAAATTAATAAAGATTTTTATAAGCCTTTTTTAGTCTAATTATTTAGATAAAAAATAAACAATTTTAGTTTACATATTTCTGCAGATAAATTAGCAGCTATTTAAATAATTAAATTTTGAATATTCTTATAGTATTTAAGTATTATTTAGACTCAACTAATTACTTATGATATTATATTATATATTGTATTTAATATATAATTCTACTTTAAAAATATAAAACCAAACTATTAAAAAACTTTTTTAGTAACAAGAATAAAATTAGAAAATATTCTTTTTAGACTATATTATTTATTTTAAATAATTATAAAACTAAATTCTTTACTAATGTATAAAATAAGTTTAGATATAATATATTTTTAGTATACGTCTAATATAATAAATGATTATATATTAATCTTAATATTTTTTGTATAAAATATAAAGTTATAATATATTATATCATTAACTTATATAAACATATTAGTTGTTTACTACTTCAAATATTTATATATCTGATTTCTTTTTCTGGTTATATATAAATTGTTATTAAAAAAATTATTAGTCAATATAATTAGAAACCTTATACTTTATGCAGATACTCCGCAAGTTTTATTATATAATTTAAGTAATAAATAAATTAATTATTATATATACTAATTATATTTTAATAATTATAATTACTAAGTAAATAAGCTTTAATATAATTATTCTTAAATATCTAAATTTTTAAATAGTTAAAACGTTTAGATATGTTTAATAATTCTTAATATCAACTTTTATAAATTAGATAAAATAAATATTATAGTAAATAAATTATTTTAGTTAATAAATAAAAATATATTATATACCTTTCAGTCTAATTTCAATAGATATTAGAAATAGATCTTACTAATATATATATTACTATATATATTAGTTTAATAATATAATTATTAAATCAATTTAAAATTGATATTAAGACTGAATACTAAAAGAATATTTATATAAATAGAATATTCTTTATAATTAAATAAATAAACAGTATATTATTATTTATGAAGAGAAATAGTCCATTATATATACTAAAGTATATAATTATTAATAATAATAAAATTAATCAAAGACTTTAGCTTTTTATTTTCTATTTGCTTACTTATAAGATATATAAAATAATTTAAAATAATTATAACTATTAAGATTTCGATAAATATATAAATATTTTAAAAGCTTTTTTTATATATAAGAAATAAAAAATTATTTTGAATATATAAAATATCATTTTTAATATACTACTAATAAAGTTTATTATTATTATTTATATAATAATCTTCAGCTGATTATATTATTATTTATATTATTTGATATTATAATATTTAATTTTATTAATATTTTTTTTGCTAAGAAATATAACTAATATCTGATTATAATAAATAAATTTAATAAAGAAATTAGAATAATTTCTAATTTATTTAAAATAAAAAATTATAAAATAAGACAAAATATTTATATAATATTTATAAGTAAATAATTAGAACTTGTTAATAGTTTTTATTTTTAATAAAAACTTTTGTTTTACAGCCGAAATATAAAAAATATATTTAAAATATTAAAAATTAACTAATATTATAATATAATATTTTATTTATAGATAAATATTTAATTCGAATAAATAAATTAATAACCAAAATTATATTTAGATATATATATATATATAAAATCTTAATAAAATTATTTAGATAGATTATTTATTATTTATTATATTAATAATTAATAGCTCGCCAAGCGCGACTACTAATAAGATATTATATAAATTAATATATAAAATTAAGATATATTTTTTCAGTCAACTATTTATTTAATTTTTTATAAATAAAATTATTATATCTGCTTAGATGTTGAAAAAGTATATAAATATATAATAATATTAATAAAGTCATACTATAACTAAAAATATTACATTTATTAAATTTAAAAAAATTTATATATTTTTAAACTTATAAGAATTATATCGTACTAATATTATATATATATATAATAAAAAATAAATTTAATTATTAATACATCGAACTACTTTATATTTTAAAATATATAAAAAAATAAGTATATAAGCTTAAACTTCTAGCGATTTAAAAAGTTCATCTAATTATTTTACTTATATAATTAACATTTATATTAAGTAATAAAAAATTTTAATAATATTAATTATTACAGCTATTCTTTATTAAGAATAAATAATAAAATAAAGCTAATAATTATTATAAAAGAAAATATAACTTAAGAAATACAAGCGTGGACTGTTTTTATTAGAATAATATAAGAATAAAAAAATATTTTATATTTTTAAAAAATATAGTTTAGTATATGATAAATAGATATTAGGCAACCAGCTTAATACTAATAAACTACTAAAAAAATTTAAATATTAAAAATAATATTTTTTTTTATTTTATTAGTCTTATTATTTTTTATTTTTCTATTACTTATTTTTTCTAAACTTTTTTTTAAAAAACAAATATTTATTTTTTTTCTTTTTTATAATCTTACTTAAATAACTTTATATTTTACATTATTTTTATATTCTTAAAATTTTTATATACTTTTTTATTATTTATTTATTTTATTTACATCTTATTTTATTCTCTGACCGAATATCCGAATATTTTATTTTACTATATTTATATGTTATATTTTTAGATTAATTTTATATCTATTTTTATTTTTCTATTTATTTGTTTATCTGTTTATTTATTTATTTATTTATTAGAATATTATCTAGTATTATAAACACAAAAGTAGAAGATCTTTTTGAATAGATATTAAACTATTATTCAAAATATTAAGCTTTTTTTATGGAAAAAAAATATAATTTTTGAGTTTAAAAATATAATAATCTACTATTTTTATAGTGATTATTAATTAAAAAATAAGTTACTATTTCTACAGCTAAAATAGATTTATAATTTTAAGGTTTTATTTTTTAGAACTTAAATAATAATATCTGACTCTTATATAATATTTAATTTTATAATATTTAAACATATATTTTTATTAAAAAGTTTTTGTCTGCTTAATAAACAGCCAGATATTTAAATAATTTCAATATAAAAAATAGAATTTATATTAATAAAATTCTTTTTAGATATTTAATTATTTTTTTTATATATAATTTATTTCTTTATCTAGTATAAAAGCTGGTATATACTATATAAAAAAACTTATATATATAAACTAGTTATAATATCTAGCAATATAAAAAAAAACATAAAATATAATAATAATATTATTATATTAGATTAAGCTGTTATGAAATATTTCTTTATTAATTATTATATTATTAATTTAAATTATTATAAATAATATATAATCATTAATTAATCCGGTTAGCTGTAGTTATTAATTAATTATTTATAAATCAATAAGATTTATATTTTATAAATATTTCTAATTCTAATATATAAATCGAACAGCCGAACATTAAAAAATAATCTAAAAATTCTTAATATTTATTATTTATATAATAAATATATATCTGACTCGTCCGAGCTTAATAAATCAAATAATATTAATATTATTCTGACTAGTATTTTAATATATTTATAAATGATAGTATAAATAGTATAGACAACAGTATTAATAATTTAAATTATATTTTAATCTGATATTGTTTTTTAAAATATAAATGTAAATATAAGAAATAATATTTTTTCACCTTTAGATATTAGAGCAAATAATATAATTATGTAACATTTTAAAAATATTTTAAATATAGTATTATATAATATTTGCTATATATAGCCTGTTTTAAGATATTTGAATATTTAATAATTTATTAGTTATAAGCATCTTTATATTATATTAATAATTTTATAAAAAGTATTAATAATATATAAGCAGAATTAAATAAAGCTTAGACTATACTAGTTAGACTTAATAAAAATATTAGTAATAAAATTAATATAGATTAAGCCGAAATCACGAGGGCTTATTAAGATATTTAATATTTACTAGATTAGCAATAGGTATTTATTTGTTTATTTGTCTTTAATACTTTTTATTTACTTATATCTCTATTTATCTGTTCGCCCTGATTCAGACAGTTTGCTTTTTTTTACTTTATAGTCTATTAATATTCTTAAGATTGATTACCGTGTTTTCTTTTTCTCCTTAATTATATATATATCGAGAACAAATATATCTTAGAAGAAGAATACTATTACTTCTTTGGGTATACTAGTTCTGCTACTATCTTCAGACGGAAGTCTTAAGCCTCTGTTTCTTTAAATAATTACAAATAATTAAGCCTCATATTACAATCCTATTCATACTTACATACAGATTATAACAATCTAATATTTATAAAAATATTGTTAAAATATTTTTAATATGTTCTTTACTATAAATAATAATACTTTTAAACAGATAAACTATATTATTATTAATATTAATCTGTAAAAAACCTAAAAACAGATATTCGTGCGTTTATATAAATTATTATCTTTAAAATTAATAGATATATTATTTTTTAATTATTTATATGATTTTTAAATTTAGTATTCTTAACTGTTTTAATAGTATATATAAGAACTTTAATAGTATATATATAATACTAATATATAAAAGTCTATTTTTGGTATTTTTAGTTTGTTAAAATATACAAAAATAATAATTCTAAAAAGACTATTTATAAGATCTTAATATTTTAAAAAGTAATATATTGGAAAACAGTATATATATTATAAACTCAATAATATAATTTTTATACTATAAATAATTATATAATTATTATTATTAAAAATATTAATATAAATATATCTATTTAAAATAACAGACTTACTAATATTATTAACACCTTTGATAAAAAAATTAATATTACCTAAATAAATATATAATAATATACTAGTACTATTCTTTGGTTCAAAAATATAGTTAGTATCTATAAAAATTAATATATATATTTCTTCACTAAAATATATACTTTTAAATTTAATACAATAATAATAAATCAAACAGTATATACCGGAATATTAATGTAATCAGATTTTATTATTATTTAAGTAAAAAATATAAAATTCTTATAATTATAAATAAAAATAGTATAACTCTTATAATTGATAATCATATTCTTTTAATTTATTACATTAGTTTTAATGAACAGATTCGGATATAAGTTCTTAACTAAATATACTTTAATAATAATAATATAAATAAATAAAAAAATAATAGCTAGAATATAATTAGGTAAAGAAGTATTATTCTTAACTTTATATAAAAAATAGATTTTTAAAATAATGAACTCTTTAACTTAGTATATAAAACTAATATTAATAACTTTTAAAAATATTTTAATAAATTTAATTATAATATTAAAAATAAATCTGCTAAGCTTAATATTAATTATAGTTAATAAGCAGTCTGTATTAAAATAGATTAAAATATATAAATAAAAATTATTTAAGCTAGTAAATATAGTTGCGGATTACTATAGATATAGAAATATTCTAAATATTGAATATTTCTTTTCAAAACAGTCGGACTTAATAACAGAAGTTATATTAATTATATAAAAAAATGATAAATATAATATCTATTATATTATAGAAAAAAATACTTATATAATTTATTATTTAATAGAAAAGTCTGACTATAATTATTATCAAAAACTAAAAAATATTAGTTAAAATAAAAAATATAAAATAATAAAACTATAAAGTATTTATATATTTATTTACATACTCGAAAAATACTATTTTTAAAAACAATAATTCTTTTTAAAAATAATAAAATAGAATATCTGTTGATAAAGTATAATATTTAATTTATAGAAATAGTTTTAAAAACAGTTTATTATAAAATTATAAAATAGTTTCTTCATAAACCTAACTAATGAATATCTCTTTAAATATTTTATAAATTATTCTACGAAAGCAGATTGGATATTTTAAGTATTTAAATTATATATTTAGTATATAATATTCAAAGTAAAAGTTTCTTTAACTAAAATAAATATAAATCTATAAATTTAATAAAAAAGATTATCTAACTAGTTCTAAAGTATATATATATATAAAATAATTTATAAATATCTGATTAATTAGAAATATATATTAATATACTTATAGGTAGATTTTTAAAAGTTATTTTAGTTTTAATTATTATGTTTAATCTGAAGATATACTAGTTAGATATAGTTATTATCTTTCTAAATAATTATATTAAAAAAATCTATATAAGACTACTATTCGGATTGAAAAACAAATACATTATATGAGGTGTTTGTAAAATATCTAAACAATTTAAATTCTAAATATTTCAAAATAATAGATTTGCTGATCTTTTATTTAAATAAATAAATAATCTGATTAATAAATATAGTTTTAATTCTAAATAAATAGTTTTTTATATAGTTAGTAACACTAGTTTTAGTAATAATTTAGATCATACTAGTTTAATAAAATATATTATTTTGTATTTAATAGATTGATAATTAATTAAATAAAAATATTATTATATATTCATTTCGTTTAATTATTAAAATTAAATTATGAGTCCTAACTATCTCAGCTAAATAAATTGTTTAATAAAAAAAATTCTTTATATAAATAAAATTTGATTTTAAATATTAGTTTTGATATTATATAATAATATCTAAATAGTTTAAATACTAACCAGTTGTATTCTTTTTAAACTAGTCTAAAATATATTAATATAGCTAATTACTAGCTTAAATAAAAAGCTTTAAATAAGATTATTAATGTTTACTAAATTTTAACTAATAAAAAAAATAGATAGTTTAATTAAATAATTTAATAATTAAAAATACTAGCAGTTTATCTACTAATTTAATATAATAAGAATTCAATTATTTAATTATATACTTCTTTTTTATTTTAATATTTTATTTATTTTTTATTTACGAGTCTGTTTACTCTAGTCTTAATAGAAACTATTCAATTCTTTTAAAACTATAGAAGTATATTAGACTAGAAAATTATTAAAATATAAAAGTTTTAAGTCTTAGTTTTTTTAATTTAGTTATTTAAATAAAAGTTTTTATTCTTATCTATTTTATTTATCTCTATCTCTATATTTTTATTTTTATATCTATCAAATATTTCTAGATTTCTATTTAGAAAATTAGTAAACAAAGAATTTAGCTTAAATAGTCTAATATCTTTTATTATTTTTTTAAATAAGTTTAATTAGTTTTAAGAGTTAGATAATTTTATATTAAATTCGCCATTCTGTTTATTTTCTTATTTATCTAATCTTTGATTTTTTCGATTTTATAATCTTTTATTTTAATGTTATTTTCACCTTACTTTTATATATAATTTCTATGGAAAAGTAAAGGTTAACTAAACCTTATCTGAAAGAACCGAAACTCCAACAAATTTTTTATAATACTTAACTATATTTCTAAAATAATTTAAAAAATAGAAATATTCTTATAGTATACATCTGAACTAATTTTTTTTACTTTATTATCTACTATATAAAAATAAAAAACCGATAATTTCGGGTTTTAATTCCATAAATTAAATAATATAATAGATAATATTCGGATATTCAATTTAAGAATATTAGTAAACAATTTTAGCTATATTACCAGACGGAAGACTACTATTACTAAAAGAAATATTATACTAAGAATTATTTTAAATATTATTTTTAGAGATAGAAAGACAATTAAAAACTTATTTAAAAATAATATTGATATTAATAAGATAAGTAGATTAGAACTGCTTGCTTATTAATATTTATTAAAATTTAAATTTTTTTTTTTTTATTATTTATTTATTTAAGTATTAGTATTAATATTTTAAAGAACTATTATATACTATTAAAATTTTTTTAGTTTTGGGGGGAAGGGGCGAAGGCGTCAGGGGTGTATGGTGTGGGCTTCACGCGAACAGCGCAGGGGGTAAGAAGTAGTCCGACCAAGCCAAATGGGGGCTGCGATGCGATTCCCTGCAGGGTTTGTCAGGAAGCTCGCATAACACCAACGGATTCCACAATCGCAAATGCAGGGGCAATGAGAGGTGGCGGAGGAGACGAGGAAAGAAGGTGAAAACGCATGCGCATAGCATCAATAACTACCCGCGGGTACGGCTAGCACATCGTGGGGTAGGTATGTCGGAGAAGTAGTTGAAAGATGTGAAAAGGGGGGCAAGGAGATTAGTGAAGACGAAGACCGATACATACGGGGAATCAAAGGAGAAATGGAAGGAGATGGCCAACTCTCTTTAAAGGAGGGGAGTTATGCTGGATTACCTGTTCTCTTAAAGAAGTCCTTGAGAAAACCTCACCGAGCGTGAAGGGCACGTCTCGAGGTCGCTGCCCCGAAGTCCAAGCGGGGTGAGCACCGGCGATGGACAAGATGCAGGCAAGACACGGCTGTATGGCAATGGATGGAGGGATGGAGAGGGAAAAGCGAAGGAAGAGAGAAGAAAAGAAAGACACGTCAAATGACACAGGCTAAGGTTAAGAAGTGACCAGGTATAAAGAAGAGAAGAAGAGGAGGAGGAGTGGGAGGAGGAGGAAGGGAAGGAGGGAAGAGAAGAACGAAGAACAAGGAGAGAGGGTGCGACAGAGGGGAGGAAAGGGGAGACAAGCGGAGAGAGAGCAACAAGTACGTACAGTACTTACTGTCTGTACAGTAGGTAGAGTGTACTTACTGTACGTAGAATAATAATGAATTGAGTTCACCAAGGGAGAAGAGGAAAGAATTGATTAGTCGTCGTTTCACTATTGACTTCTTACTTGTTACTACTTATTATTGTGGGGAGAGAGAGAGCTTCTTCTTCTTCTTCTTCTTCTTCTCCTTCCTCTTCCTCCTCCTCCTCTCAACCACTGTTTCAGTCTATCATTAGACAGCAAGTATCGTTATATTAACCTACTTTAGTATGATCTAGACTCCTCAGGCTCTCACTCATTGCTTCTGTTTTTGGCTAGCTTTGCTTTGTCGATGCAGTCTCCCTGCTTGTCAGCAATTGTACTGTACCTCTATTGTGTGTACATGTACATATATACTATACAAGAGAAGATAGGTTCTTATCCAGAGGCAAGGCTTGCTTGCATGCAGGACAATGTTGACTCAATAACCTTGATTGTTGGTGGTTTCACCTCAAACCTAATTCGAACCGATGTGCTCATATATAGTAACTAACTTATGTGCCCAGTACCAGAATAACAACAAATAAAACACCGAACCCGTCTCGGGAGCTAGGGATCTAGATATTATTCCACACGCGACACAAGTGGCAAAGTGGATGGGTCTTCGCATTTGGATGTTAGTGTGTGTATGGGTATATATGTATATAGACATGGAAAGTAGGAATAGGTGACTGCAAACGACTTATAATATTTAAGAGAGCTCGCATCAATAACCAGACCCTGATCGGACCCTGATCAGACCCTGCCTGATCTTTTACTCGTATACAGTACATAGTATCTGGCTAGAGAGAAAGGATCTGCGAAGATTAGGTCCAGAACAAGAAAAAAGGTGATCGATTCAATAACAATCTATTTTCCAGTCCAGTCAGTCATCACTTATCTAGAGGTTGTATGTACAGTACATGATAAACAAGAATAGGGATAAGGAGAATCAACCTGTTCCTTTCTTAGTCTCCTGCAATGTGATGTGTCGGCCCACAGAAACCTCGCCCTGCTTCCCACGGCTTCCCCCCTCGGTCAAACCCAAGGAAATGCTCATTTATATGAATTTGTACCTACATTTAACCAATTACGGTTCTCGGCCCACGCTCTTTGACTACGTGTGATAAGACTTCGCGTCGGCAATGCAATTCCCGGAATATATGGTTGTATTATGTCCATATATCTCTTCAGATTGTGTTCATCGGATCAGAATGATCGAGCAAAGTCATTAGCGATCCTCACCGAATGGATGATTGAACTTCAGCAATCCGTTGAGACCACCCACCCAGCCATCATGCGCCTCCCCACCGGTGATCCTCCGCATTACACATGGCACTCCCCCCTGCCATTCATTCTTGCCGTGCCGCATCTCCTCATTCCACACCCGCGCTTCCATCCCCGCCGTCATCCCTTGACCCATGTTCACCCCATCAATGCTCACCTCTAATTCGCGGCCGCGGTTCTTCTCGCTCAGACGGAGCGTGATCGGTGTACTCGACGGCAGCACCAATGGCCGGAAGCTCAAGCTTCGGGCGCAGATCGGGGTCAGGAGTACAGCAGGGACAAGAGGGTGCACGATACTACCACCACTACTCAAGCTGTACGCTGTGCTTCCGGTTGGCGTCGAGATGATGATCCCGTCGGCTACAGCTTCCGTCAAGAAGCGTCCACCAACGTAGATATCTACCACTGCCAGATGCGGCTCCTTACCACGATGCAGCAGGACTTCGTTCATGACATACAGTCCCCGACGATCCCAGATGCCTGGCACAGAATTCGCTGATGCTTCTTGTCGAACTGGCTGTCCATCCGCTGTGAAAAGCCCTACCTTCAGTCGGTTGCGCATCAGAATCCGAGCTCCGCGCGTCAGACCCATCGACTTGCCCCGTACCGATGACCAGCCCGTTGGGCCCACGTCTAGGTCTAGTGGCTCATCATGCGTCGTCGGCCGCACGTCGCCTAGCACGGTTGCACGATCTCCTGCCCCCGCCCCAGACATGTAAACCTCCCGAAACGCGCGCTTATACTCGGGAAACTTCCATTCACTGAGAAACCCAAGCGTGCCCATGCTGAAGGATAACATTGGGGGTACATTGTAGCACGTCGCGAAAAGCGATGAAGCATGTAAGATAGTTCCATCTCCTCCCAGGGTAACGGTGAGATCTACTTTACTGTGTAGTGCCGGTCGAAGGCGATCCAGAGACGTCGTGTAAGCCGGGGCGTGCAGCGATGCATGAACCTCTTCGGCAACTTTGGGTTCAAGGATGATCGATATTGAAGGATACGTAGATGTCGCATGACTAGAATGCTCGCGGAGGTTAGTGTGGATCAGCTTCCCTCTCAATTGCACGACAAAAAACCGAAGGACGGATATCGTACTTGGCAAATTCAACAAGGGATTCTGTTACTGCTGGGACACAATTTTTTTTCACAACAAGGATGTTGCGTGGCGGCGTCGGCCATTGCAGGGATAGGAGATCGCCTACTTGCGATTCTAATTGAGTATCCCGAGTCAGTGATAATGCACGCACACCGTACTATATTGACGCACACCTTGATATCCTGGTATTACTCGCTGTGGTAGTGTGTCAAGCTCTTTGATCTCGTGTCGCTGCGAAGATAAGCAGAAGCTTCGCATCCAGGAGAGCTGGCCAGGGAATCTGGTCCGGAGGGACGGGACTCGGAAAATCGTGGAATGCATAATAGAGGGAAGTATGCCTTGAAAATACCAAGAGCATCCTGGGAAGCGGTGCTTCAATTAGCATCATAGTGAGTTGGAAGAGAAAGGCATAATCACTCTAGATAAATAGATTCATTGCTCCGAGGCAGCATCTGCAGAAACCATGTACTAGACAATTGCCAAAGGACCAGGATTTCATAGATGATACATTCTCCGTTGTAGGTCGGCTATATCTTCCCTGGAATATTCGGATTGGAAGGGATACCAAACACACGAATGGGTGCAGGAGACAATGAGAAAAGGAGTCATAGATTCAGGTTGGGAGGGGGGAAGGAAAAAAGAAAGTATTGAGTTGCAGTGTCCCCAGACTCGGCGTTCGGTAGACCGCCCGCGGTCGGAGAGTCTGACGTATTAACAATGTGTCAATAGTTTAAATAACATAATCGGTAAGCGGGCGGAATGCGCAAGCAAGTAGAATACTTAACTTGTGATTTCCGTATTTTACCAAAATATAAGACTTTTAATCAACGAAATTAATCATCAAAATAGCTATATTGTCAAAAAAATATAAAGAACAAGAAGACAAGATCCTCTTAGCTATTAAGACTTTAAAAAATAATTAAATTTTATTATTACAAGAAGTAATATATATTTTTAATATTCTATAAACCACTCTCTGAAACCGTGTTAAAAAAGTTAAATTATAAAGTAATATATATACCAATTTATATAAATTAATATTCTTAAAGAAGAAGATATTAGAACAGTAGATTATCTTTTTAAATATATAAAGATTTTTTTTCAGGTTTTTCTATATTTATAAAATAATATTTATATTAATCTAGAAATAAAATATCTTATCAAAGGCTTCAGATAAAGTCTTAATAAAATAAAAATAGATATATAATTTTATTAAATATTATAACTTTTTAAAAATATGTTTTTTTTATTAATATAATTATAAAAAAGTTCTATTATTAGGAACTACTTGACGTAGTAGACATGCTGGTTAGGCAAAACAAGTAAGATAGTTAAAAGCAGTTTTTTATTAATTTTAAAACTAATTCTTAAGAAATCTTCTTTTTTAAAAAATCTTAGATTAATATATTATACAAAAAAAAGTAAATAATATAATAATATAAATATTTGGATTAGAATTCTAATAAATCTATATTAATTCCGAAGCAGCTGCTATAATAATAGATATAAATTATTATAATAATAAATATTATATAATAATTATATTTCTCTGCTAAGCCGGATTATTTAGTATAATAATATAACTGTAAATAGTTTTATTATTTATTTTAATTAAATATTTCTATTAATAGTATTCTTTAAATAGTAGAATTTAGTACTATAATAATAAAAAAATTATTTAATAAACTATATATTTTATAGATAAAAAATTCTAAAATAATAAATAAAATATATATTTTATTAATAACCTGATTAAAATCCGATATAAAGTATATATATAAAGAAAAAAATTAATATATTTTTATTTATTTTTATATTTTAATTTTTTACCAAATTTTCTTTTCTATATTTTTTTTTCTTATTAATTTTATTTTTATTTTTATTATTTATTTTTATTATTTATTTTATATTTTATCTGTTAATCTATTTTCTTAAAATTCTTATTTTTATTATTTTTTAATATAATATTAATAATTATTTATTATTATTTAGCCGATATATCTATTATATCTAAAATCTTTTTTTATTTATATTACTTAAGAACTAGTATTAAGAATTTTAATATTATTAATATAAAAAGTTTTATATCTAACTATATCTTTAATACTATAGTATTTATAATATATAAATAATATTTTAATAAAAACTAGATTTATTATTAAATATATTTTAACAGTTTTTTAATAGATTTTTTAGACTAATAAAAACTAGACTTTAATTAATATACTAAAAAATACTTTTAAATTTTTATAGATTTTAAACTAAAGTTAGAAGTTTTTTATTAACTATATTATTTTTAATTAATATCTAGATTAAAATCTAATATTCTGTATTTAAATTAATTATTTAATTTTAATTTTAATTATTAGTTCTAAAGCAGTCGAGCTGGTTTATTATTATAAATATAAATTAATTAATATTAGTAAGTCTAAAATTATTATATATATTTTTATTAATTTTTTATAAATTTATAAGCTAATTTATTAGTTTAATCTAATTTTTTATTACTTTTTTATTATAGACTATTATTTTATTAGAAATAATCCAACTATACTTTATTTAATATCTAAAAATAATAGGTTTTTTTTATAAACTAAAACTAAATAAATATTCTTTAAAAAGATTTACTATAAGATATATATTATATAGAATAATAAGACCTTTTTTTAGAATTTCTATATTTAAAAAATAAAATAGTTCTGGTTTTTTATTATTTATTTTTTATAAAAATAGTACTAATTAGCCGGATTAATCTAATAGTTTTTTAATAAAATTTCAGCTTATTTATAAAGATTTTTTATTTTAATTATATATTTTAGTATTAATTTTTAAATATATTTAATATAGTAATTTGATATAGATTTAGTTATTTTTTTTATATTTAAAAATAAGATATTTTCTATTATTTTAATTTTTTTTTTATTTTTTATAGCTTTAAATAGCTTACTAAATATTATTTATAAATTTTTCTAGGATTTATTTATTATATTTATTTAGCTAGTCTATTTATTTAACTAGAAAATACTGTTTATTATTAAAAGTCTGTTTATTTTTAATGTTCTCAATCTTAAACTTCTTTTTCTTCTTTAAATCTGTTATACAATACCTACTGCTATAGCAGCCTATATCTACTACTATAGCAGCCGCTTCGGGATCAATACAGATTTATTAGAATTTTAATCCGGATACTTATATTATTATATTATTTATTTCTTTTTTTTATATAATATATTATTCTGAGATTTTTTAGAAAAAAAGATTTTTTAAAAATTAATTTTAAAATTAATAAAAAATTATTTTTAATTATTTTATTTATTTTATCTAACCAGTATATTTACTGTATTAAATAATTTTTAATAATTTCTAATTTTTTTTACTTTTAATTATTTAAAAAAAATAATATATTATCTAATAAATCTTTATTAAAATTATTTTAAGATATTTTATTTATTTTTAAATTATATTATATAATTTAAACAGATATTCAAAAAGTATAAACTATTATTTATTAATTAAAATAGTTAAAATAATTAAAAAAATAGATTTAAGTATTATAAACAGAATATAAAGATATTAAATTTTTAATAAAATTATAATAATACTATACTAGCTTAATCTTATCTTTTAAATAAAAAAAAGAAATTAAATTTAAGAAAATCTTTATTTTTTTTCTTTAGTTTAGTTTATAATAAAAAATAAAATAGATTTCTAATTTATTATATATTTTTAAAAAAATCTTTTAAAAGTATTAAATAAAGAATTAAAAAATCCTAGCTGTAGTTAGCTATTTAGACTTTATTTATAAATAAAAATAATACTAATATATTAATAAAAAATCTCCGGAAAACTACCGAAATACTAAAAAATTATAGGATTATTTTATTTAATAAACTTTTTTTTTATTTAAAATATAGTTATTTTATAATTTAATATTATAAAATAGCTTAAATAAACCTATTAGTAAATTAATTAAAATCTAAAAAAATTTTATTTTTATTTAAATATTTTAAAATATTACTTTAAATCTAAATAAAATAATAAATATATATTAATCTTTTTTTTAAAGCTGGTATCAGAATTTAGTTAATATATTTATAAATATATATTAAAATTACCGGATTTTTAAAAGAAAATAGTATCTATTATTATTTATTATTAAAATATATTAAATTAAAAGAGAAAATAAAATTTAGAAAACTAAAAATATTATTTAAATAAGATTTTTAAAGAATCCGGATTTTTGTAGTCTAATACTAAGTTTTTTTTATTTAAATTTTTTTAAAATAAAAGAAATTAAAGAAAAAAAATCTTTTATTATTATAAATATAATAATAAATATTATTTAGCCAACTAATATTCTTATAAAAATAAAAATAAAACTAAACTAGAACTAATAAAAAAAGAATAATAATTAAAAATTTTTTTATATTTTTAATAAACTAGTCTAAAATAGAAACTGCTATTTATTTTAATATATTTATTTATTTTAAAAATATATTTAAAATCTATATAAACTTAGATTTATATATTAAAATTAATTTTATTAATTATTAATTTATTTAATAATTTTATTTAAATATAGCCTGTCTTACAATTTTACTAGTTATTATAATTAATTATTTTATTATAAATATTTATAATATATAAAAAATTCTTATTATTACTACTAATTTAAGATAAATTATATAATTATTTATAAGATATTATATAGCTATTAATTATATGTAAAGGGAAAAGGTCAGTTAGATATAGAATAGTAGCAGTCTATTGATTTTAAGACTAATCCTTGCTATCCGAAGGTCTAGCAAGGTTCTGGGAGTTAAATACTAAAGAGGGTTGGAGTTATTAATATTATAACTGTTACGTAGGGAAGACGTGAGGAACTTATAGACGGCCTACTAGAATATTAAAAGTTATTTATAATAATTAGGCTTTTTTTTTTATACAGCTGTTCTCAGCAGTATATAGGCGGTGTAATACTACTATCTTACCCGCTACTTTAACTAATTTAATATAAACAGTAGCAGAAAGCAGTACTGCTGCGGGATTAGGTTAAGTCTAGACTAGTATTTTCCGAGTCGGTATTATTCTATTTTAGGAATATAATATTTTTTTGTATATAATAACAACAGTATGATTATATTTTATAAACTTCTTTATTATTCTTTAATCTTACTATTGCTATTTTGCTTTATCTGTATTTTACTCGCATTTCGGCGTTGTTAAATATTAATTTCTGTCTTATTTCGACTGTCGGGATAATAAATATAAATTTATATTTTAATACTGCCAAGATACTAATAGATAGCTGTAGTTTTGTTAATAAATTAAAATACCTCCGGGGTCTGTTTACTGTTTCTTAGTAGAGGCTTTTTTCTGCTCTATTATTATATTCTGCCTGAAATACCTCAGAACTTTGGTTAAGAACTATATTACGGGGTTTAGTATATAGTTTAAGCCTAACTACTATTTTAATACTATTTTTTTAGTAAAATACCGGCAGTATACCGCGCGGAAATCTAATTATATTCCGATAGGTTCTCTATTCTATTATTTGGACGCGATTAATTATTAGTTAGACAGCAATAAAAATACTGAAAAATATATCCGATTTAACAAAGATTCTGCGCTGGGCTGTATATTTTTAAAATACTAAGCAGAAAAGTATCTGGAATCTAGTATTTTATATATTTATTAGTAACTTTATTATTATACTTACAGTAAAGTTTACTGACACGGAGAAGATTTATAAAGTTAAGTATTATATTTCTACTGCAACTAAAAAAGTAATAATAGTAAGTAGCTAGCTTATTCCGGTAAGAATTTACTAATATTTTAGTAAAAATACACTGCTGTATATTATAGTTTTATTATTAAGTATTATATTTTTACTGTATATATAAATAAGAACTTCGAGTATTTTTATTTTTTTTTTAATAATACAGATTATTTACTCTAGCAACTCGCAATTTTAATATTTTTAGACGATATTATTTAGAAGATAACGCGTTTGTATACTAATAAGTAGAAAAATAAGAAATATTTTATTTAAAAGCTCCGCAACTCTTTTCCGGTGGCTATTATTTATAGTTTATAGTAGGATTATTTTACTAGTATTTCTAGTATATTTTAATATTTTTGTACTGTTATAGTACCGCTTATTTTTATTCCGTTGAATATAGTCTGGGTTTAATATTTTTATAACTACTAAGTTTAAACTTGTAGATATAAATAATACTAATATATTATACAACTTTACTATATCTGCTTTGTTATAATTTTAGTAACTGTTATATACACATTTGTATTAAAGATGTTTTGTTATTATTTTATTTATACACCGGTTTTAAGCCTTGTAATACTGCGGTTTATTTTTTAAACTAATAAATTTTTTATTAAATATTTGTTAAGTTGTTTGCAGATAGTTATTAATTATATTTTAAGAACTATTCTTGCTATTTAACTAAATAGAACTGTTTTTTATAGTAATATAGGCTATCTAATATTTATTCTATTTTTTATTTTTTATTATCGTCTAGGTTTAGTATTAGTAAAGTTTCGGGGATGTTTTTTCTGACTTTTTAAGATTTTAGTAAAGTAATATAGAAGATATTATACAACCAAGCATATTTATTAAAAAAATATAAATAAAATACTTGTTTTTCTACAGCTTTTAAAATTCTAAAAAGCCCCACAAATTTTAAGACTAATTTTTAAGAGGTTTTTTTAAATTTAATATTTATAGTAGATAGCTTAACTAAATCTTTTTATTTAAAAATATAAACTATTTTATTATCTCATTCGAAAGATAGAGTGCCGCGACGGCTATTATAGTAAGTTAATTAATTTTTATTTATTTTCTGCCAGTTTTTTTTTAGTTTTTTTTATAAAGTATTTAGCTTTTTTAGTCTTTCTGATATTAATAATATTTCTACTTTTATAGGATTATTCTCAATTCAAAGTCTAAACTTAGAAGAATAATCTATTAAAACTTTAAAAAAAATTATTTTTGTAGAAATATTCGGATAATTATTATATATAAATTTTATTTTATTTAATAAATTTATCTAGTAGTTTTAATATTCGGTTATAAAGTAGTATAAATAACATTTAAGAACTTAATTAGTTTTTTTTATTTAGCCATCGGTTTACGAATAAAATACAGTTAATAACTATTTTTTAATTTTAATTTAGTAGTAAAAATCGGATTAAAATTAATTTATAAATATAGAGCTTCTGTTTATAACTATACTATAAAAAGTTTTATATTTTAGTTTGATTTTTTAATAAAATAGTTTGGCTAGTTTTTCTACTTAAATTATATATAATACCGCTATAAAACAGTTTATTTTTATAAAATAATTAATAATTATTAATATTAAATTTATTTAATAACCCTGGTAGTATAGTTCGGGTAGTTTTATAATAAAATTTATAGTAATTTCGGTTTATAGTCTTAATAAAATTAGTAAACTTTCGAGTTTTTTATATAGTTAATATTTAGCTGCAGTTTGATATTAGCAGATAAGGTATATTATTATATAATCTTTTATATTATTTTAAAGACTAATCTAATAGAATTTTCTGCGGAGAAGTTATTTAGTTTTATTTTGTCTAAAGTAACCTGTTAACAGATTATTATAGTATTATTATAGTAACTCTTAATATAGGCCTTTTGCCTCTAGTATATAAAATCTATTTTTAAAATATAATAATCTATCTATTATAATTTTTTAATATTTAGATAATTTATTTTTTTTTTTCTAGAATTTAGAATCTTAATTTTAAAGAGTTTTAATTAAATTTTTTAGATTATTATTACAAACAGATTTATAAATCTTTTCAGCTTTATTTATATTTTTTGTAGCTATAATACTGGCGGATTATTTACAGTTTATTATATAAACTATAGTTTAGTCAGCTAATTCTATACCGGCAGCACCTATAGGCCTACTTAATACTATATAAATATTAGATTTAGGTCTTTTCTATAAAAGTATTTTACTATATTTAAACTAGAATTTTCTAATTTTAATTATTACCGAGATCTTAGATACTACTAAAATAAATACTAACTAGTTATAAAATATCTATATAATATTATTATTATAAAAACTTTTTACTGGCTTAAATAGTTTAGATAAAATATTAGCAGGATTATTTTTATCTAATTAATATTTAATTATAAAGTTAAAAAAAGCTAAAATCATATACTAATATACTTAATATTTATTAAGCCGGGATTAATTTATAAATAATCTAAGATTTGTATGGTTAGATAGAACTTTAATAAAATACTAAATCCTATCGAGATATTAATATTAATATTTAAAAAAGTAAATAATAGCAAAAAATTCTTAATCCGGAATACTTCAGTTAAGTTTTATATTTAAAAATTTTCTTGACTAAATAGCAACTATATAGTATTATTTTATTAGTTCCGGTTAGATTAAAATATCTACTATTTCTTTATTATAGGCGTCGGTTTCGATCCGAATAGATTAAATTAGATTAAAAAAACAAAAAAAAAAATAATTTGGAATATGTTAATAAATCGGCGAAATACCAGTTTTTTATTTAGAACTAAATAATATATTTTTAGTTTCTTGCTATTTTAATTTTTCTTTAAAAGATTTATTAAAAATAGTACTAGTAAAGAGAAGTTACAAATAAATCTGCAGTAAAAGTTGCAAAATCTTAAGAAGATTTAAATATTATAATAAATAGTAGATAACAGCCACAAAATAATAGTTTTAATTTGGTTAAGATTTATTGTAATATTTATAGAAAAAATAATATATTTAAAAAATTTAACTTATTACTAAAGAAAGAAATATTTAAATAGTTTAATATATAAATTAGCTTCTTATAGTTATACTAGTACTTTTTTAATATATTTAATATATTTATATCTTATTATCAAGAAGATAAGAATATTATCTAAATACACAATATAAACAATATCGAGAATATTATATAATACAGAGTATATATAATTTTGAAAAGAAGTAAATATATTAGTTAAGCTAAACAGTATTATTATATATTTAAAATAACTATAATATATACGAAATACAGTCTTTTATTTATTTTTTTTTTTAATATAAATGTGATAATAGACGTTCTAGATATTAATTTTACTAAAGTATTTATATTCAGCTAATTAGTTAAGAATTTCAAAGATTAAAAATAATAAATATTAATTCTTTATTATAACTTTATTAAATTTATAATAATCTATATATAGCCGCAAACTTTTATTTTTTTTAAATATAAAGAGAATAAAGGCCTCTGTAAAACTTTTAGATAAATATATTTTTTTATTAGTAGTATTTTTGTTAATATAATCTTTAAGTACTAAAAATTCTCTTTTCAAGAAAGAGTAAATAAATCTAAATAAGAATAATTCGCCTTCGAGAAGATCGATAGTATAATTTTTATTATAATATTTAGAAAAAATTTTAGATTGATTAAAAGAAAAAATATCGGTAAATTTAATTAGTTTTAGTAGAATAAAATTATTTTAATAATATTCTGATTTTTTATTATTACTTGAAAGTTATAGTTTCTCTAAAACTTTAATAATTATATAAACACAGGCGTAATTTCGGCAAGTCTTAATAAATTTTTAAAAATTTAATTCCTAAATTTAACTAAATTTAAACTACTATTATTTATTTTAGAAAGATAAATAAATTTTGTAGTCGAGCAGAGTAGTTATAAAAAATAAGATTAGAATATTTTAAATAATAATAATATATAGTTTAATAAAATACTATTATATTTTTTTTAAATTAATAATATCTAAAAAAATATTTTATATTTTATAGCTAATAATAGAGGTATAGTTAATAGCTTTAAGCTATAATAAAAATTTTTAGAATTTTAAAAAAAAATATTATTATATAAATCTAATATTAATTAGATTATATACCGTATAACTATTAATGTCTGTATAGATTTTTCTAATATTAGATATTTATATTAGTATTAATATTTTATCGGCTGTTTTTACTTTATAATATAAAACCAAGATAGGAAAGTTGGTTTTAGTCTACTTTATTTTTTTATATTACTTTTTCTAGCTTGCAGTTTTTAAATTCAAGCTGATTTTTTTTTCTTTTAAGAATATCGGTTGGTGAGATACTTAATATTATTATATAAAAAATATTATAAAACTTTTCTGACTGGATTAGAATAATTAGTTTTAGAATTAAAAAGTTGAGTATTTTTATAAAATTATAATTATTTTTATAATATATTGGACCTGTTAGGTCTTTGTTTATATTTTTATTTTTATATATATAAATTCTAATAATAAATAGTAAGAAATACTATCTCGTCTTATTCTTTAGGCAGTTGGTATATATATTCTTTAATATAATAACTAAAATTAGAAAGTAATTTTATAAAGAAAGTATAGCTGTATTTTTTTTTAGTAGCTTTAGAAAAATATTGTTTTAAAGTATTAAAATAGATATAAAATTCATAAAAATTTTAATTATTTTACTGCCGAGCTTGCTCTAGCTGGCTTATTATATTAGGTTTAAAAATAGTAGTATTTCAGATAAGAAAAAATATCTATTTAATAAAAATAGATTATAAATAGCTAATATTTTTTTTTTATTTTAGTAGTAATTTTTTAAAATAATAGTATTATTTCTGCCGACAAATTACGCTTATATAGCTTATAGCCTCGAGAATCTTATAATAGTTATTATAAAACTTAGATAATATTTTTTAAAAATTATAATCTAAATTATAAAATTATTTCTAGTGTTTTTAAATATTAAAGAAAAGTTCGAATTGCGGAATATCTTTAATTTTAATATTTATTTTAGATTTATTTAAAGAAGAAAAAGTTTTTTGTTACTAAGTTAATACTAATTTAATATTATTATATTAGATTTTTTATTATAGTTCGGTAATTTATTTTTTTAACTGCTGGTAATCTTATAGCCGACTAATAATATTTCTGACTATAGTAAGATTTTCTACCGAAGAATCTAGTAGTAAAAATAATAAATTATTAGCAGTAGAAGAAGTTTCCGACTTAAAACTGCTATTAGAATATAAGAATTACGGTAATATACTGTATTCTATAAATAACTAAAAAAGAAGGATTAGAATTGTAAAAAAAAAAAATTAGTTAGATATAGAATAGTAGTAGTCTATTAATTTTAAGACTAATTTTTACTATCCGAAGATCTAGCAAGGTTCTGGGAGTTAAATACTAAAGAGGATTAGAATTATTAATGTTATGATTATTACATGGGGAAGATGTAAGGGACTTGTAGGCGGCCTGCTGGGGTGTTGAAAGTTATCCGTGATATTATAATCTAAATCTTTTTAAAAATTTTATTTTACTTTTAATAACTATTTTAAAAAATCTATATATTTATTTATCTTTATAAAATTAATAATAATAATATAAAATTTAAATATTAAAAATTTTATTTTTTTATAAATTTATAAAAACTTACTAAAATCTTATTTATATTTATATTATTATTAAATTTCTAGAGAATATCTAGCTACTAAAAAATAAAATCTTTTTAAATTATTTATAAATTAAATTTAATAAGATTATATTATTTTTTAAATTCTAAAATTTTATAGATATATTTTTTTTAATTATTTTTAATAATTTTTTTATAAATCCTCGGATTATACTATTAATCTAAAAAAAAATAAAATTTTATTATATAGATTTATTTATTTTTAATTTTAAGTTAAGCTCTAATTCCTTTATTATTATATTAATAAAAATATTTAATTAAAATAAATTAGATCTTCTAAAAGTTTTATAAAAATTTTTATTTTTTTTATATTAAAAAAGAATAAAGATCTTTAATTATATATAAATTATAAAAAATTTAATAAGATTTTAGTTAAAAATTATTGTTTTTTATTTTTAATTTTAGAAATTTTAAATAGAATTATAAAAGCTAAATATTTCTTTAAACTAAATATTTAAAATATATATTACTAAATTTATATTAAATAAAAAGACAAATAAAAAATAGTTTTTTAAATTTATTATAAATATTTTAAATATTTAATTATATTTTTTAGATTAATTAATATTTTAGTTATATTTTAAAACTATATTTATTTAGTTTTCTACAATATATTGAATGTATTTTATATTATTTATTTAAATAATATTTTTATTTTTTTAAAAAACTGTTTTTTTTATACTTTTTATTTATATTAAGTATTAGAATACTTATAAAAAACAGATTTTTATATTAAGCTATTAAAATATATTTTTTATTAAAATTATATTAAATTTTTAAAATATATTATATTTTTATATAGTATATTAATAGATTTCTAATAAATATCTAATATTTTTATATAATTAATACTAATTATACATTATAAGATTTAAATATTCTTAAAATTTTATAATTTTTATTAATATTTTATTAAAAATTATTTTTTAATTATATTACTATTAACCTCTTTTTTAAAAGATATCTAAAATAAAAAAAGTCTAGAAAAGTAATATTAACTAGTAAAAAATAATAATATTTTAATAGCTTTTTTATAGTTTTAAAACTATATTTTTATTAAAATATTTTAACTTTTAATAGAAGATCCGAATAAAAATAAATATTTTTTAATAAAATATAATAAAAATATTATTCTAGCTAAATAACTATAAAATATATTATTTTATTATATTCTAATTAAAGAAGTTTAATAATATTAAAACTTATTATTTAATTTTAGATTAGAAGCTTTTTATTATTATTTATTTATTTAAATATTAATATTAATATCTTAAAGAATTATTATATATTATTAAAATTTTTTTAGATTATTAAAATTTTTAGATTTTTATAAAATAGCCGAAGCTGAACAGCTGTTAGATTTAATAATATATATATTTTAATAATTATAACTTTATTATTTAATATTAGTTTAGTAAATATAATTCTACTAATTTATTATTAAAAATAAAAAAAAACTTAAAAATTTTATTTAATATAAAGATTTTAAAATTAATATAATATTAAATAGCTAATAAATCTTTTATAAAATTATAACTAATTTTAAAAAATTTTTAGCTAGAATATAATAAAATATTTTTATAAAAAAACTTTAAATTTTATATTTATTAGTATATATTAAATTTATTAGAATCTAAATATAATTAAACTAGTATAAAAATAGTTAATTAGATTATTAAAATAAAAATATTTTATAATTTTTATATTAATATATTAGCAGTATTCTAAGTATATAAATATAAAAATTTATTATATTCTAAAACTATTAGAATAAGCTTATTTTATAATAAATATATTAATATATTAACAGTATTCTAAATATATAAAAATAAAAACTTATTTTATTTTAAAATTAATAAAAAATTATATTTTTTAATCAAAAGAATTTAAAATAAAGATATAAAAATATATTATTAAAAACTTACTATTTTAAAAAATAATTTTATATTAAAATATTAGAAAATTAATAAAAATAATTTTATTATATATAAACACCGCTTATATATTTTTATAGAATAAAATTTTTAGTAATATATATTAAATTTTTATTATAATAATCAGCTAATAAGTTATTTTAGATAATTAAAAATAAAAGTTCTTTTTAAAAAAAAATTCTATTAAATAAATCTCTACAAAAATATAATCATTTATATTAGAAAATATTTCATATATTAAAAAGTTATATTTATTAAATATAAATTATATAATAAGTTTAAATTATTACTAATTTTTAGCTGATTTTTTATCGAATTATTTATAGATTTTATTATAAATCTGCTTTTTATTATAATAAAAAATAATATTTTAAATTTAATTTTTATTATTATTAATAAATTTATAAAATAATATTAATTTTTATTTATTTTATATATTATAACTGCTCCAGAACTTGCTGAACTTTTTTATAAAAAAATTAAATTTTAGTTTAAATTATCTTAGAATATAATTTTAGATAAAGATTTTTTTTTATTAATAAATTTTAATACTAAATTATTTACTATATTTAAATTAAATTTTATTTATTAACAGTATTTTAATCTTAGACTAATAATTAAACTAAAAGAATAAATTAGATTTTTAAATAATATTTTTAATATTTTATTAATAAATATTATTTAAACTGGTCTATTTTATTATTTTTTATTTAATTTATTTTTAATAATACTTTAAATTTAACTACTAATTATTTTTTTTAAGATTTTTTTAAATTATTTATCTGATTTTTATCTACGTGCTGAGATTAATACTTTTTAAAAAGAAAATTTTATAACTAAAAATTAAATTAATAAATTAGTTATATTATAGAAAAATCTATAAAATTATTAATAAAAAGCTAATAAAAAAATAAAAAAATATTATAATAAAAAATACTAGCTAATAATCTTTAAAAAGAAAGATTTTATAAAGCTATTTACTAAAAATTTAAAAATTAAGATTTATTTTAAAAACTAGTTTTTTAATATATTAAATTTTTAAAGATTCTAGCAGCTATTAAAAAATAAATATATTAAATTTTTTTATTTAATTATTATAGTCAAATCTATAATATTTTTTATATATTATTATTAAAATAATAAAAATCTAGTATAGATTTATAAGACTAACTCTATCTCTTAGACTTAAAAAAAGTTTAAGATTAAAGATATTAAAAATAAATAGACTTTTAATAATAAATAGTATTTTTTAATTAAATAAATAGATTAACTAAATAAATATAATAAATAGATTTCGGAAGAATTTATAAATAATATTTAATAGACTATTTAAAGCTATAAAAAATAAAAAAAAAATTAGAATAATAAAAAATATTTTATTTTTAAATATAAAAAAACAACCGAATCTATATTAAATTATTATATTAAATATATTTAAAAATTAATACTAAAATATATAATTAAAATAAAAAATCTTTATAGATAAATTAAATTTTTATTAAAAAACTATTAAATTAATTCGGCTAATTTATACTATTCTTATAAAAGATAAATAGTAAAAAACTAAAACTATTTTATTTTTTAAATATAAAAACTCTAAAAAAAGATCTTATTACTATATATAATATATATTTTATAATAAATTTTTTTAAAAAATATCTACTTAACTCTAGTTTATAAAAAAAATTTATTATTTTTAGATATTAGATAAAATATAATTAGATTATTTATAATAAAATAACAGTCTATAATAAAAAAATAATAAAAAATTAGATTAAATTAATATATTAGTCTATAAATTAATAGAAAATTAATAAAAAATATATAATAATTTTAAATTTATTAATATTAATTAGTTTATATTTACAGCAGTAGATTAGTTTAATTATTTTAAAATTAGTAATTAAAATTAGAATTAAATAACTAATTTAAATATAAAATATTAGATTTTAATCTAGATTCTAATCGAAGATAGTATAGTTAACAAAAAATTTCTAATTTTAATTTAAAATTTATAAAAATTTAAGAATATTTTTTAGTATATTAATTAAAGTCTAATTTTTATTAATTTAAAAAATCTATTAAAAAGCTATTAAAATATATTTAATAATAAATCTAGTTTCTATTAAAATACTACTTATATATTATAGATATTATAGTATTAAAAATATAGTTAGATATAAAATTTTTTATATTAATAATATTGAAATTCTTAATACTAGTTTTTAAATAATATAAATCGAAAAAAATCTTAGATATAATAAGTATATCGGCTAAATAATAGTAAATAATAGAGTGGCTAACGGCCAGGTCAGGTCAGGTTAATTGGAATTTTTATACCTGACCGCCAGGTTATAGCCAGGTTAAGAAAATTTTTATATCTAACTACGGTATAGCTAAAAAAAAAACAATTAATTATTTTAATTATTTTTAATACTAAGATCTGTCTATTATATTTATTTGGGCTCTAGTACAGTTAAGATATATTTAGATTAAATAGTTATTAATCTAACTATTTTAACCGTTGTCTAAAAGTATATAAAAATAAGCTTTTAAAATCAAAAAAAAATAACTAAGAGAAGTATTAGTATCTTTTTTATCTCTATTTTAAAAAATTAATTAGAGATTTCTAATAATATTAATAAAATTCAGCTTTTTATAAAATTATGGTTCTTACAGCGAGAAATATATATAAAAATATATAATTATAGCTCGGTTTAAGCCGTATATTTTAATTATAATATAATATAATATCAGAAAAACTATATATTTACTAATAATCAGACTACTAAAAATAAATATACTATTTTTATTTTATTATTCTTTTTTTTACTTCAGCTTAGATAGTCTATTATATTTTTATTTTTATTTAAAAGAGCTGAATTATCTGTATAATAGATTAAACTTAAAAAAAAACCTATATAATATTATTTATATAATTTTTTTCGGCAACTGTACTTTCTAATAATTATTTTATTAAATATTAAATACTATAAGAACAGTCTACTATTTTTATTTTTTTAATCTAATTAACCTTTTTTATTCTTTTTATTTAATTAATTTTTTTGATCTGTTTAATCTTTTTGATTTTAAGTATTCTAAAGACCTGCTATTAACTATACTAATCTTATTTTATTTATTCAGTTTAACCGACTTTTCTGTATAATAATAATATATATTCCGAAGTCTTTTTATACTTTCTTTTTTTTTTCTTTTTCTTTTTATACTTAAAATTCTTATATCTTAGTATTAAATAAATTAGTTTTTAATTATTTAAACAGCTCTTACAGATACTGTATCTTTTATAAAGAACTTTATATAAGTTTTTTTTAGACCTTTTTTATAAATATTAAAGTAATCTGACTAATCTGACTAATTTAACCGACTAAAATAAATAAGATGCGGTAGATATCTTAGCTGTATTTAAAATATAATAGATTATATTTATATAAAAATATATTTTAAAATAAAATAAACTATTTTTATAGAATTTTTTATTTTTTTTTTATATCTATTATTTGCAGAATAGTCTTAGAATTATAAGTTAATTATAGTTATCTGGTTTATTTTTAGAGAATATTATCAAGCTTTTTTTTTCTGTTTTTTAAATATTTATAAATTATAATAATACTCAAACTAAAATAAGCTTTTTAAGCCAGATTTTTTCTTTTTTTTTAAATCTTTAGATTATGCGCGTTGTAAAGAATCGGAAGATTATTTTATATCTAACTTATAAAAAAAAATACTTTATTTTTTAAAATTAGTAGTAGAAGATAATTTTTTTTAAAGTCTGTATATAAGCTCGAAAACTGCTATTTTACTTTAATTAAAAAAAGATATTAATAATATAAAATAGTTTTTAGAAAGATATATTATTTTCTAATAAAACTTTTTATATCTACTATATTATCTGTTTTTATATTTTATAATACTCGAAAATTAAAAATTTAGAAACTAGTTCTATAAGCTACTATCTTTATAAGAATTATAAGAAGAAAATACTATTAATAGTATTTAAGCAAATAATTAGTTAGATATTAAATAAAAAGCTATTACAGGTATTTATTTATTCTTTTAATATAAATCTTTTTTAATTATTATTTTTTTTAGATCTTTATAGTCTATAATAAACAGAATTTTCAGAATTAAGTTTTATATTTTATAATTGTTTATTATCTACTATTCTAAACTATTAAGTATATTTAATTTAAATAGATAATTAATCTTATAGTTTTATTTTTCTGCTAAAAATCAAGTTCTTTTAATTAAGCGCAGATTAAAGAATATTTTTTAGAATTATTAAAAGATATATATATACAGCTGTTATTAAAGTTTTTAAATATTAGAAGAATATTGGTTGTAGTAAACTACTAAACTAGTTTTAATTAAAAAATATTTTTTATTTTAACTAGATATTTTTTAATAAAAAATATAAATTATTATAAAGTTCTACTAGGCTTTCGACTGGTATCTGGATCTTATACTAGTAAGAATCTAGCTATAATTATTTTATTAGTTTTATATAAATATAATCTGTTTTATTAATTGTTAGATATAACAACTAATAATATTAGTAATAATAATTTAATATTTAGTATAATCTTATCTAAACTTCGGATTTAGTTCAGCTAAAATATTCAGCTTTATAATACTTTACTTAATCCCGATTTTATAATAATTATTTAAAGCCAGTATTATATATTCTGTCTTATTTATATAATTCAGCTTATAGTTAATATTCTTCTGCGGAAACTTTAGATTAAGATCTTAAACAATACTATTAAATATATATAAAAAAATTATAATAGAAGTCTTAAAGCCTTTTCTGGTATTTTAAGAATTTTTAAAAAGATATATTTTAGAAGCTATCTATAAAAAACTAATATAGAAAGTCTCTACTATAATAAAGACTATCTAAATTAGTCTTTTATAAACAGATTCTAAAGATTTTTTTTTAATAATAGCTAATAATACTAATTCTTAATTATAGATTTAGAAGATTGTATAATTTATAAATATAAGTTTTTAATATTATAAAAAGTTTTAGCTTACTTAATAACTTGAATTAGACTTAGTCTACTATTTTTTTTTTAACTATAAAACTTACTGAAACTTAATCTATTTTATAATTCGCCGGATACTTAATTTTTGTTAAATAATTAACAGTTTTATTTAATATTATAATTATAGTAATATTAATTATCTTTATTTTATTATAATTAAATAGAAATAGATAGAATATCTTCTTAAGCTTTTATATTTTTTTTTTTTATATTATATCTATCTGAGAACAGTAGGCCTACTGTTTATAAAATCTATAATATTTATAATAATTTTTTTAATTATTTAGATTACTTAATTAACCGACTGGTAAGAAAGCGGGCATTCTAAAAAAAAAGATTTTTAAAAACTTACAAAATATATATTAAAAGCTCTAAAAATACTATTATTATATCTACCAGACAGAAGGCTATATTTATATAATTATAATTATTCTAAACCCGATGTTAAAGCTTAAGAAATTTAAAAAGAATATCTAGCTGAATAATAATATTAACTGATATTTTAAATACCGAACTATTTTTAAAAAAATATTCTATTTTTATTATAGTTAGAATCCGGCTATTAATATATTATTAACTATCTTCGGGTTACTATCAGGCCTGGATAAAATCTTTTATAATATTTTTAAATACCGGAAATTCTTACCGGCAGCCGAGATATTTAAAGAACTTAAAGTATATCTAGATATTAAAAATATATAATTTATTAAAATATTTTTAATTAAACTAATACTATTTTAGATATTATAGAATATATTAATATTCTTGTTTACTAGAAGTCCCGCCATAATTAGTTTTTTATTCTCTATTAGATAGCTAGAGATTTTCTTTTAGTTACTATTAATAATATTAGTATTAAATATTTATTTAATAATTCTTAAGATATCTGTTACTATTACTGGAGCCGTCTTTATTCTAATATAATTAAAGTAGTAATACTTTAGATATATACTAATTATTTTACTATTAGTAAAAAGTATTAGAATATTTTTAATAATTTTAATCCGGATTTAATTATTTTTATATTTAAGAAGTAAGAAAAGAATAAGATAATTATTATCTTTTATATTAATAAAAATAAGGATATAAATAATCTTAAAGATAATCTAGAAGATAAATTATTATTAAAAACAAAAAAGCTAGTTTTATTTAAATCTTTAAATATTATATATATTTAGATAAAAATAGAGATCCGGTCTTTTTAATTTCTTCGCTATTATAATTATTGTTCTAAACAGTATAAAAAGTAGTATAATTTTATTAGTTTATTTAATATTAAATTTTATATTTTTTATACTAGATTCTGTAAATATTTTTTTAAAGTATAGTATACCTCTCGGGACTATAGAAAAAGAGATTAAGTAGATTAAACAGATTAAATAAATTAAATAGATTAAATAGATTAAACAGATCGAGCAGATAAGCTAAATCTAAATAATATTATTATACTATAATTAAAAGTATATTATATTTTGTATATTATCTATATAAAAAAAATATATATATTACTAATTAACCTGCGGTTATTAATCTATCTGCTATATCTAATTTTTCTGACTAGTAGATATAAACAGTTAAAATAATAGTTATATTTTAATCTGATTGTAACTGTACGGTTAAAATTTTTTTGTATCTTAACCTGACCGCTAGGTTATGGTCAGGTTAAGGTTAAGGTATAACGGTCAGGTTAATCCACTCTAGTAAATAATTATTAATATTATATTAAAGAATAATAAAAATAAAAGTTTTAAGAAAATAAATTAATAAATAAAATATAAAATAAATAATAAAAATAAGAATAAAAATAATAAGAAAAAAAAATATAAAAAAAATTTAATAAAAAATTAAAATATAAAAATAAATAAAAATATATTAAATTTTTTATTTATATATATATTTTATATTAGATTTTAATTAGATTATTAATAGAATATATACTTTATTTATTATTCTAGAATTTTTTATCTATAAAATATATAATTTATTAAATAATTTTTCTATTATTACAGCGCTGAATTCTATTATTTAAAAAATATTATTAATAAAAATATTTAATTAGAATAAATAATAAAGCTATTTATAGTTATATTATTATATTAAATAATCCGGTTTAGTAAAAAAATATAATTATTATATAATATTTATTATTATAATAATTTATATTTATTATTATAACAGCTGCTTTGGGATTAATATAAATTTATTAGAATTTTAATTTAAATATTTATATTATTATATTATTTATTTCTTTTTTTTATATAATATATTATTCTAAGATCTTTTAAAAAAAGATTTCTTAAGGATTAGTTTTAAAATTAATAAAAAACTATTTTTAATTATTTTACTTGTTTTGTTTAACCAGTATATCTACTGCGTCAAGTAGTTCCTAACAAAATCTAAGGGGTAGAATTAGTCTTGCAAATTTATACTAGATTTCTATTATTCTAATAATAATATATAAAAGATATTATAAATTTAATTATAATAGTTAGATAGAAAAATTTAATATATTTATTTTTTAATAGCTGTTAGAATCTTTAGAAGTCTAATATATTAAGAAACTAGCTTTTAAAATAAGATTTTAATTTTTAAATTTTTAATAGATAGTTTTATAAGATCTTTCTTTTTAAAAATTATTAATTAATATTTTTTATTATAATTTTTTTTGTTACTTTATTAGTTTTTTACTAGTAATTTTATAGATTTTTTTATAGTATAGCTAGTTTATTAATTTAATTTTTAGTTATAAAAATCTTTTTTTAAAAAGTATTAATCTTAGTATATAAATAAAAATTAAATAAATAGTCTAAAAAAGTCTCAAAAAAAGAATAACTAATAATTAAATTTAAAATATTATTATAAATAAATTAAATAAACAACAGTAGAATAGACCAGTTTAAATAATTTTTATTAATAAAATATTAAAAATATTATTTAAAAATCTGATTTATTTTTTAGTTTAATTATTAATCTAAGGTTAAAATATTATTAATAAACAAAGTTTAATTTAAATATAATAAATAATTTAGAACTAGAATTTACTAGTAAAAAATTTTTTTATTTAAGATTATATTTTAAAATAGTTTAAACTAGAGTTTAATCTTTTTATAAAAAAATTTAGCAAGTTCTAAAATAATTATAATATATAAAATAAATAAAAATTAATATTATTTTATAAATCTATTAATAATAATAACAATTAAATCTAAAATATTATTTTTTATTATAATAGAAAACAGATCTATAATAAAATCTATAAATAATTTAATAAAAAATTAGCTAGAAATTGATAGTAATTTAAGCTTGCTATATAATTTATATTTAATAAATATAATTTTTTAATATATAGAATATTTTTAATATAAATAACTTTATTTTTAGAAAAGTTTATTTAATAGAATTTTCTTTTAAAAAAAACTTTTATTTTTAATTATCTAAAATAGTCTGCTAGCTGATTATTATAATAAAGATTTAATAAATATTATTAAAGATTTTATTTTATAAAAATATATAAGTAGTATTTATATATAATAAGATTATTTTTATTAATTTTTTAATATTTTGATTTAGAATTATTTTTTAAAATAGTAAGTTTTTAATAATATATCTTTATATTTTTATTTTAGATTTTTTTAATTAAAAAATATAATTTCTTATTAATTTTAAAATAAAATAAGTTTTTATTTTTATATATTTAGAATATTATTAATATATTAATATATTTATTATAAAATAAACTTACTCTAACAGTTTTAGAATATAATAAATTCTTATATTTATATACTCGAAATACTACTAATATATTAATATATAGATTATAAAATATTTTTATTTTAATAATTTAGCTAACTATTTTTATACTGATTTAATTATATTTAGATTTTAATAAATTTAATATATACTAGCAGATATAGAATTTAAAATTTTTTTATAAAAATATTTTATTATATTTTAGTTAAAATTTTTTTAAAATTAGTTATAATTTTATAAAAGATTTATCAGCTATTTAATATTATATTAATTTTAAAATCTTTATATTAGATAGAACTTTAAATTTTTTTTTATTATTAATAATAAATCGATAGAGTTATATTTATTAAATTAATATTAAATAATAAAATTATAATTATTAAAATATATATATTATTAAGTCTAACAGCTATTTAACTTCAGTTATTTTATAAAAATTTAGAAATTTTAATAATCTAAAAAAATTTTAATAGTATATAATAGTTTTTTAAGATATTAATACTAATACTTAAATAAATAAATAATAATAAAAAATTTTTAATCTAAAATTAAATAGTAAATTTTAATATTATTAAATTTTTTTAATTAAAATATAATAAAATAATATATTTTATAATTATCCGGCTGGAATAGTATTTCTATTATATTTTATTAAAAAACATCTATTTTTATTTAGATCTTTTATTAAAAATCAAAATATTTTAATAAAAATATAATCTTAAAATTATAAAAAAGCTGTTAAAATATTATTATTTTTTTATTAGTTAATATTATTTTTCTAGACTTTTTTCTATTCTGAATATCTTTTAAAAAAGAGATTAATATTAATATAATAAAAAAATAATTTTTAATAAAATATTAATAAAAATTATAGAATTCTAAGAATATTTAGATTTTATAATATATAATTAATATTAGCTATATAAAAATATTAGATATTTATTAAAAATCTATTAATATATTATATAAAAATATAATATATTCTAAAAATTTAATATAATTTTAATAAAAAGTATACTTTAATAGCTTAATATAAAGATTTATTTTTTATAAATATTCTAATACTTAATATAAATAAAAAGTATAAAAAAAGCAGTTTTTTAAAAAAATAAGAATATTATTTAAATAAGTAATATAAATAATATCTAATATATTATAAAAAATTAAGTAAATATAGTTTTAAAATATAGCTGAAGTATTAATTAATTTAAAAAATATAATTAAATATTTAAAATATTTATAATAGATTTAAAAGACTGTTTTCTATTTATTTTTGTATTTAATATAAATTTAGTAATATATATTCTAAATATCTAGTTTAAAAAAATATTTAGCTTTTATAATTCTATTTAGAATTTTTAAAATTAAAAATAAAAAATAATAATTTTTAATTAAAATCTTATTAAGTTTTTTATAATTTATATATAATTGGAGATCTTTATTCTTTTTTAGTATAAAAAAAATAAAAGCTTTTATAGAATTTTTAAAAAATTAAATTTATTCTAATTAAATATTTTTATTAATATAATAATAAAGAGATTAGAGCTTGACTTAAAATAAAAAATAAATAAATTTATATAATAAAATTTTATTATTTTTTAAATTAATAGTATAGTCCGAGGGTTTATAAGAAAAAAATTATTAAAAATAATTAAAAAAAAATATATCTATAAAATTTTAGAATTTAAAAAATAATATAATCTTATTAGATTTAATTTATAAATAATTTAAGAAGACTTTATTTTTTAATAATTAAATATTTTCTAAAAGTTTAATAATAATATAAATATAAATAAGATTTTAAAAAGCTTTTATAAATTTATAAAAAAATAAAATTTTTAATATTTAAATCTTATACTACTACTATTAATTTTATATAAATAGATAAATATATAAATCTTTTAAAATAGTTATTAAAAATAAAATAAGATTTTCAGAAAGATCTAGATTATAATTAATAATTATATAATATTTTATAAATAATTATATAGTTCTTCTTAAATTAGTAGTAATAATAAAAATTTTTTATATATTATAAATATTTATAATAAAATAATTAATTATAATAACTAATAAAACTATAAAATAGACTATATTTAAATAAAATTATTAAATAAACTAATAATTAATAAAATCATTAAATAAACTAATAATTAATAAAATTAATTTTAATATATAAATTTAAGTTTATATAGATTTCAAGTATATTTTTAAAATAAATAAATATATTAAAATAAATAATAGTTTTTATTTTAAACTAGTTTATTAAAAATATAAAGACTTTTTTAACTATTATTTTTTTATTAGTTCTAGTTTAATTTTAATTTTATTTTTATAAGAATATTAGTTAGCTAAATAATATTTATTATTATATTTATAATAATAAAGAATTTTTTTTAATTTCTTTTATTTTAAGAAGACTTAGATAAAAAGAACTTATTATTAAATTATATAAATTTAGATTTTCTAAAAATCTTATTTAAATAATATTTTTAGTTTTTTAGATCTTATTTTCTTTTTTAGTTTAATATATTTTAATAATAAATAATAATAAATACTATTTTTTCTTGAAAATCCGGTAATTTTAATATATATTTATAAATATATTAACTAAATTCTAGTACTAGTTAAAAAAAATTAATATATATTTATTATTTTATTTAAATTTAAAATAATATTCTAAAATATTTAAATAAAAATAAAACTTTTTAGATTTTAATTAGTTTACTGGTAAGTCTGTTTAAGCTATTTTATAATATTAAATTATAAAATAACTATATTTTAAATAAAAAAAAAAGTTTATTAAATAAAATAATCTTATAATTTTTTAATATTTCGGCAGTTTATAAAAGTTTTTTATTAATATATTAATACTATTTCTGCTAATAAATAAAATTTAAATAACTAATTATAGTTAGAATTTTTAATTTTTTATTGAATATTTTTAAAAGATTTTTTTAAAAATATATAATAAATTATAAATCTACTTTATTCTTTATTATAAACTAAACTAAAGAAAAAAAATAGAGATTTTTTTAAATTTAATTTTTTTTATTTAAAAAATAAGGTCGAGCTAGTACAGTGTTATTATAATTTTATTAAAGATTTAATATTTTTATATTTTATTTATAATATTTAAATCTATTTTTTTAATTATTTTAACTATTTTAATTAGTAAATAGTAGTTTATACTTTTTAAATATCTATTTAAATTAAATAATATAATTTAAAGACAGACGAAATATCTTAAAATAATTTTAATAAAAATTTATTAAATAATATATTATTTTTTTTTAAATAACCAAAAAAAGAAGAATTAAAAATTATTAGAAACTATTTAATATAGTAAATATACTAGTTAGATAAGATAAGTAAGACAATTAAAAATAGTTTTTTATTAATTTTAAAATTAATTTTTAAGAAATCTTCTTTTCTAAAGAATCTCAGATTAATATATTATATAAAAAAATAAGTAATATAATAATATAAATATCTAAATTAGAATTTTAATAAATCTATATTAACCTCGAAGAAGCTGCCATAGTGGTAGATATAGACTGCTGTAGCAGTAGGTATTATATAACATCTATACAAAGATCTGAAGCTTATTAAAAAATAGTTTAATTATATTAAAAATACTATATCTAAAAATAAAATTATAAATAAAAATATTTATAATTTTAATAAAACTAGCTTTGCTATAGACTTGGTAGCTATTAGTAAAATAATAATAAAATCTAACTATATAAATAAGCTGTTTTTTATACAGTCTGAAAATCGCAAGTAGATAATATTAATTAAATATATTAATACTTTAAATTAGATCCTATTTTTATATATTATTATTAAAAATAAAATATATATAGAGGCCTGATATAAAAATAATATATTTTATTTTTAAAAAATTAATATCTTACTAAATAATTAAATAAATAATAAAATTAGATTATATTAATTTAAATACTACTTTATTTTTTTAATTAAGAAACAGTAAGTTAAAAAATATAATTTTTTAATTTTTAATAGATATAATTTTTGTTTAATATTTTATTTTGATAAAATCTGCAGCTAGAATAATATTATTTTTATTTATATATTTTTATATTTTTTATATTTTTATTAGTTTTTAGATATTGCCTGCTTTGTGCTGTTAAAAAAATATATATAATAATTTAATTAAATAGCTAATTTACTAAAAAATCTATTATATTAATAAAATTAATTTTTTAAATATATTTTCTAAAGCCTAAGAATTTATTTTTAAAAAATTATTTATATAGAATATCTTTTTAGCTTCCGGCTTAGTATTTTTCTAACTAAATAAAATATTTAAAAAGTTGATATATAGCCTGCAAAAGATTATTTTTATTAAAAATTAAATAACTATTTTTTTATACTAAAAATATCTAAAAAAATAAGATAATTAAAAAAGTATAAAACTATAATTAAAAAATTATTATATAAATATACACGAAGTTCTCTGAAGTTAATAAAAACTATATTATTATATATTATTAAAAACTATAAGATTATATTAAATAAAATAGTTTTATTTAAATAAAAAAATTATAATTTATGGGCTGCAGACGAATATCAGACTAAAAAAAAATAAAATAATTATTAATTAATAGATCTTAAAAAAATTATAATTTATAAAGCTATACAGTTTTTTTATTAGACTTATAAAAAAAATAAAGTTTTAAAAATTTAACAGTCTAATTTTATAGTTAATAAAAAATAATCTTGCTGCTGCACGCCATCTTGCTGTTTTTTATATAATAAAATTAGCTATATATAAATATAGTATCCAGTAAAAGTAAAATATCAAGAATAAATAATTTAAATAGTATAAAAAAATTAATATTTAACTTTAAATTAATACAAAACAGAATTATGAGTTAGGCGTTCTACTCGCTTGCGCGTTCCGCCCGCTTACCGATTACGTTACGGATACGGTAGAGTGATTTAGTTAACTTAACTACATGCAAGATACACAGTGAATACAGTTCGGGTTATGTCATCCCTCAGCTTTCCCCTTCCGGTGATTCACGGAACTGCTGAGGCTCCCGTATAAATACCTTGGATTGGCGGTTTCCCATAACATTTCAACCCCAGAAATGAGGAACCACCGCCTTTCTTTTGCTGGTTTGAGCATGGTTTGACCCAGGCTATTCTGGTCTGTACTTTATACTTTCTGGTTGGATTCTTCCATGCCATCATTGAGAGGCTTTGAAACCTGGAGGCATCCTGGGTTTCGTCCTTGGACTTATTTCTAGCCCCGAACGGGCCTGTTTCTCTTAGTGAGTTTGGGTCGACACCGCTTTTCTTCACTCACCATAGCTATTTGTTGTACAGCTCAGCCCGCGTGACCATGTGGAGGGAATGCTGACCTGGAACTATAAACCTCAGGTTGTCCCGACCATAAAACTCCTACTGTCCAGGCAAGATCCCTGGTTGTCCATCCTCAGCTTATGCCATCATGGAACACGATCTTCGTCAGCGGAAGCATGTGAATGCGACAGCTTCTTCTGTGAACAATAAGTCTCATGCTTATGCTGATGCTGAGCCACGTCTAAAGCATGGCCTTGCCATGCAAATCTTTCGCTCCCTCTTGCTCGCAACATGGTTCAACTGCTGTTGCGTCGCCATCTTAGCAACACAAGTCATTGGCTCCCCACTCTATCTGATCAGCAAGGATTACTACTACGCGTACATGGCGTACACCAAGCAATCGTTTGGACTAGTGATCACGGCTCTTACACAGTGGGGTTGTCCAACCGTCGTGCGCGTTAGCGGAGACAAGAGTGTGCGGAACCAGATTCACCTGACGGAGGATGGACGGTTGCGAACAGATTTCCCAGAGCGACTTGTGATGATCGCTAATCACCAGGTTTATACGGACTGGATTTATCTGTGGTGGGTCGCATATACGAACCAGATGCACGGCCGCATCTTTATTATTTTGAAAGAATCCCTCAAATACATCCCCATCATCGGCCAGGGTATGACTTTCTATGGCTTCATCTTTATGGCTCGGAAGTGGCTCTCGGACAAGCCACGGCTTCAACATCGCTTGGAGAAGTTGAAGACGCAGCACTCGGGATCTCAGTCGAGTTCGCCACAGTATGATCCCATGTGGCTGCTGATCTTTCCCGAGGGAACGAATCTGTCTATAAATACCAAACGACGGAGCGCAGAATACGCGGCGAAACAAGGGCTTCCAACTCTGGAACATCAAATTATTCCCCGGTCGACTGGCCTCTTCTTCTGCCTGCAGCAACTGCGGGGCACCGTTGAGTGGGTTTATGACTGCACTGTAGCCTACGAAGGACCTCCGTAAGTGACCTGGCTATTCCATACTTCCTTCACAAGCTCTAATCAACTCTGTTCATTCGTGCAGAAAAGGTAGCTTACCCGACAAGTACTTCACGCTTCGGTCAACGTATTTGCAAGGTCGACCACCGACCTCTGTTAATATGTATTGGAGACGCTTTGCGGTAGCGGACATTCCACTTGACGATCAAAGCGAGTTTGATGCCTGGATCCGAGCTCGCTGGGCCGAGAAGGACCAGCTTTTGGATGAATGCTTTGAAACCGGCCGATTTCCTACCGAATTGGGAGGCTCTATTGTTGTTGGCACTGATACCCCAGAGCAGACATCTGCGGCAGCCACCGGATATGCTGAGACCCAGGTTCGACTGGGGCACTGGACTGAATTAGGCAGAATATTCATGGTATTGGTGGGCACTGCTTTACTGTGCAGGTTACCTAGGCTATTCGGTCTATTTTGAGGCCGTCAAATGGAGCATTGCAGTGAGAGGAGTAATCAACTCGGTCGGAAGTTTTGAACATTATCATGATATGAAGCGATGCACTCAGAGCCATGACTTCTTTCCTACTCTTATACTTACTTGACGACATGATGAGCATTATTAGTGTACTAGACCCGGCATCATGTAGTGCTAGTTATCAGTCCATGCTTAACAGACGTTGATGCATTAATATGTTAATATGACCAAACTGAGAGTAAGATTAGAGACCAACCAGTGACTGGTGTGACATCTCATGAGTCGAGACGCCAGGCCGACCCTAGCCACATCCCCGGCCGTGTGGCGGTGCTCCCTTTCCAGCCTCAGTTCCCGTCTGTCTCCAACTCTATTCCATCCAACCCTGATCAGGTATTAACCCTCGACTTGACCAAACCTCCGATACGCGAGCGACCAACTACTCACGTGTCCAGCGTCTCCATTGCTATTGCGACTCGAAATCGCTCCTCGAAAGTGCTCTTCTTGCTTGTTTGATCAGCCAGAAGAACCTCCTCCGCGCTGCCCGTTCAAGCTACCGAGTCGACTCCGAACATGACATGAGCTGAGCTGTGTCTCTCTTAAGTCAAGCACCTTTCGCCTTCTTTGATCTTTCTCCACCACAGCCTGCCTACCCGGGCATTGCTTATCTCCAAGCTATGGCGTCTTTCCATAATGGCCACGCCAATGGTACCAACGGCGACTCCCTACCGGCTACGAAATCGCAAGCCAATCTTCGCTTTTCCGACATTCCTTCTGCGATCGATATTCCCGCGTCGACACTTGACAGTGAAGTTGAGGTCAGCCTTGAAGTTCTTCCCGACGATCCTACCGAGCTGTGCACCCTTTTGGAGAATGAGAAAGCCGCCAAAAACTTTTGGGTGACTATCGCGCTCGCGTACGCCAAACAAAACCAACTTGATCATGCGATCGACATCCTCAACAAAGGGTTGGCCTCCGTCGGTCACGGGGCGATCAAGGAGAAACTTGGGCTTTTGAGTTGGGTCTGCTGGCTGTTGATGCTAAAGTGTCGGCAAGCGCCTCGTGTCTTGAACGACTCCGAAATATACACAGATTCTAAGACCAAGGACTACTACCTACAACAAGCGACCTCTACACTGAATGAGGCCTCGCGACTTAATCCAGCTTTTCCCCCACTGTTTCTGGCGCGCGGTGTTCTGTCCCTCTTGCGCGCGTCGATGCAGCCTCTGCGACCCACGCGCACTGGCGGTATTGATACCTCTGAGCGGGCCGAGTCGTTACGCCAGGCACTTAAGTGCTTTGATGAGTCGTCCAAAGCTTTTGGTGGTCGCAATGCAATGGCGATTCTTGGCCATGCACGTGCGCAGTATATGTTGGGTCGCTATGCAGAAGCATTGGAAGGGTATCAGAAAGTATTGATGAAGATGCCTGGGCTACGGGATCCTGATCCCCGCATTGGTATCGGCTGTTGTCTGTGGCAATTGGGATTCAAGGAGCAGGCGAAAGCTGCCTGGGAGCGGGCGCTTGCATTGGTGAGTGGACTCCATCACATGGTGGGCGAGAAGAATATCAGTCCTAACTCGTATACATCATTATAGAACCCCGATTCAAAAGTGGCCAACATTCTCCTTGCAGTCTACTATTTATACGACAGCTCTCGACACTCCACCACAGACCCTGCCTTTGGTTCCTTGTACAAAGTCGCCATGACACAGTACACGCAGAAAGCATTCAAATTGGACAAAGAGTATCCGATGACATGCGCTCTTTTTGGCAGCTACTTCCTTCTACGCAAAGCATATAGCACCGTTGAGAGTCTGGCCCGCAAAGCCATTCAACAGACGGACGTGATGCCGATTGCCAGTGATGGTTGGTATTTGCTCGGTCGGAAAGCACACTATGAAGGCGACCTCGGTCACGCAGCGGAGTATTACAATCGAGCGGATCAGGCCCGCGGTGGCGAGAACGGCTATCTTCCTGCCAAACTAGGTAGTATACAGATGCAGGTTTCCAGCAGCAAAGATCTCGACGGAGCCAAGTTCCGGCTGGAGAAGATCATTCAACAGACCAAAAACCCTGAGAGTATGATTTTGCTCGGTGTCCTCTACGCGGAGGAAGTGTTCGCAGCCAATAGCAAAGACGACAAGTCTGCCGAAGTGAAGAAAGCTATCGGGCTTCTGGAGTCCGTCCGTGCGCTCTGGAAGGACGAGAACAAGAAGATCCTGCCCGATGAGTCAGTCTTGTTGTATCTGTCCCGCCTGTATGAACAGATCGCCCCCGAAAAGAGCATGCAATGCCTCACCCAGCTGGAGGAAATGCAACTCGCGGAGATCCCTGAAGAGGAACGCCCTGAAGGAGTAGAGGACGCGGAGCAGATCAAGGTTGCGCTTCGCAAACAGCTACCTCCGCAATTACTCAACAACATGGGCTGCTTTTTGTATCAAGCTGAGAAGATCGAGTTGGCTCGGACTATGTTTCAATCAGCGCTGGACGCCTGCGTCAAGTCCCAGGAGAAGGAGAGTGAGCTCGACATCGACGCCCTGGTGACCACCATCAGCTACAATCTGGGTCGCGCTTATGAGGCGGCCGACATGCCAGACGATGCCAAGAAGGTATATGGGGGCTTACTGGAGCGTCACGCCGACTACACAGAAGCCAACGCGCGATTGACATACATCGCTCTGCGCCAGAGCCCAACGGAAGAGGGACCCAAGAAGATGGCCAAACTGTACGAGGCCGACGCGACGAACCTCGAGGTACGGGCCCTGTTCGGCTGGTATCTGAGCAAGTCAAAGAAACGCGCGGCCAATCTGGCGGAAGACCACGAGCAGCGCCACTACAAACACACCTTGCAGTATTACGATAAGCATGACCGGTACTCGCTCACGGGAATGGGCAACATTCATCTGTCGGCAGCGCGTGACATGCGACGGGATACGGACCAAGACAAGGAAAAGCGGCGGAAGATGTACGAGCGTGCGGTGGAGTTCTTCGATAAGGCCCTGCAGCTGGATCCGCGGAACGCCTACGCAGCGCAGGGTATCGCGATTGCGCTTGTAGACGACAAGAAGGACCACGCGTCGGCGGTTCACATCTTCTCCAAGGTCCGGGATACCCTGCGCGATGCTAGTGTCTACCTAAACCTCGGCCACGTTTACGCAGAGCTCCGCCAGTTCACGCGATCGATCGAGCATTACGAGGCTGCGCTGTCCCGCGACCGGGCTCGTGACGCGCAGATCCTGGCCTGCTTGGGCCGTGTCTGGTTACTGAAGGGCAAACAGGAGATGAACTTACAGGCCATGAAGACAGCGCTTGACTACGCCCAACGCGCGCATGCCGTTGCGCCAGGCCAGGTTCACCTTGAATTCAACATCGCCTTCGTACAGAACCAGATCGCCTCCTTGACGTACAGTCTTCCGGAGACGCAGAAGACGGTGCAGGACGTGCAGGATGCAGCGGATGGGCTTCACAAGGCCGTGGAAACATTTGGGCGGATTGCGCAAGCCAAGAACCCCCCCTATCCGGCGAGTGCCTTGGAGCAACGCGCCAACATGGGTCGCACGATCATCAAGCAGCTTGAGCGTGCCCTTCAGAGCCAGAAGGATTACGAGGAGAAGAATGCGGCCAAGCTCCAGCAGGCGCGCGAGGCGCGCGAAGCGGAGATCCGGCGCCGAGAGGAGGAGGTGCGCAAGGCGCAGGAGGCCGAGCGAGAGCGCAAACAGCGAGTTGCCGAGGAGCGCCAGCGCATGGTTGAGGAGGCTCAACGATTGGCAGAGCAGCGCGCCGAGGAAGAACGTGCTCGCGAAGAAGCGGAGCTGACTACCGAGTCGGAAACGGGCGCCAAGGTGAAGCGCAAGAAGCGGACAACGTCGAAGCGTAAGAAGAAGGGCACCGAGGACGACTTCATCAACGATGGTGGCGATTCACCCAGTCAGGCGAGAAGCAGCGGCAGTGAGAGCGAGGGTGAGACGGCACCGAAGAAGCGTCGGCGCCTCGAGCGTCGGGCTGGAGGCAAGGTACAGAGCAAATTCAAGAGTAGCGAGATGGTCGTAGACTCGGATGACGATGACGACGAGGCAGTGGCTCCGGCGGACGAGGATCAAGCGATGCGCGACACGGGGGCGGATGATGAAGAGGAAGAGGAAGAAGTGGTACAGCGGCGCCGAGCCAAGGTCACGCGGCGCGTGGCTGATGATGATGACGACGATGAGGAGGATGAGGATGCGAATGCAGAGGTTGGCGCTTCCGTGGCTGGAAGGGGCGCAGGATCTGGGGCTGAGCCTGAAGAAGAAGGTACAGGTACTGGGGCCGAGGACGGAGGAGCTGCTGTTGGGGGCGATGAATATCATGGAGACGACGGGGATGACGGGCTGTTCAGTGAAAACGACGCAGAGGATACCATGATGCAGGATGATGAGTGAGGTCTGTGATCGTGTTGGACCGAGTTGGGAACAAGGTGAGGGGGCGAGGAAATACAAGAAACAAATCAATTGTAGTATTAGGGCATTTGCATTTTGTAACATCAACTCTTCTACCCTACCTACTGGTAGGGTCTTTTCTCGTTTGTATTAACTTGGTTGTCGCGACTATATTAATTAAGCGAAGTTGTCGTCTACAAAGGCCTACTGTGGGTGATATACACAAGCAGAGAGATATTTCTATGCATTCATTTCAGGTGATGGAGGGTTGGCCTGAAAGAATCCAATTATAAGTTAGTTCTATCATAGCTGGTCTACAGAGCACCTGAGGAGTATCTGAGTTAGTGCTTATACAAATTATTGGTGAGTGGTTGGTATATGGACTCGGAAGCCGATCGATCACCCTTTCTTTTGGATTTCAAGTCAGTGGCTGGTGCAGCCCGGAACCCGAACGAGAGTAGGGCAGGGCAGGTCCGGGCAACGATGTAGCTATTCTTACATCAATTCACCGTGGCTGTCTATTATTCTTGAATAAAACTAGTAACGAACGAATAAGTTAAGTTAACTACTCCGTACCCCGAGTAGAGTTGGTCCCTATCGTGCAAGGTGGAGGAGGAGACGGCTAAAAATGGCAAGCCCTGGTGCCGGTCCGGTCTAGCCTCAGAGATCGTCAGGAGGTCGAACCATGGAGCCAACAAAACTGGGAGTCAAAACATGAGATGGTGCAACACGCTAGGGAGATGGATCGAGTTCGTAAAAAGTAGAAAAACTAAGAAGATCAGGAAAGGAGGGGGATGTTGACTCGGGAAGGCTGAAGTTTGAAAGATCTGAGACAGTGGTGTGGCAGATTTGGCCCGACTGATAGATAGATGGATGCTGATGCTGATGCTGATAATGACAGTTGAGGTTGGGCGATGAGATGAGAGTCAAAACACAATACATACAGGAATAACACTTAGTGTATTGTGTATTGTATATGAAATACATTTTTTCTGCTTCTGTAATTAATCTCCATTCATACTCTACCATAAGAAAAGAGCTAACTTATCGATGTTAGCACTGTTTGATTGCTCAAACTGTCAATTGATAATTAACAATGTGAATTTGATATACAATCGGACGTACACGCCCCGTAGATTTGGTACGCTATGCAATCAGTCCCGATTTCTGTAGGAGCTGCCGGGTCATATACCGAGTACTGTATGAGAATACTTATGGGGGGAAGAACAGAAAAGAAAATAAGAATCGGAACTGGAACGTGCCTGAGCTGCACGAGCTTCTGCAGGTATTGTACCCCAAGCGGTGTGCGTCCTTCCTGTTCCTGACATGATGCAGTCTTCTTTGGTGTCACCCAAAAGGAGAGTTCCGCGTGCTTTTTTCTCCTTTGTTTCTTTTTTTTTCTCCCCTCTTGGTTTACCTTGTACCTTTTACATCTCCATCAATTGAAGTCCTGTTGGCTGGTAGTTCCAGTTAAATGCCGAAGTCACCTTAAGACAGAACAGTGAGACACTCGAGGCTTTGATTCGGGTCCGAGGCCGGAAGCGCAGAAAGAAAGAAGGTGGAAGAGGCGGAGGGAGGCAATAAGGTAAGGAAGTGACAATAATACTAACTAAGTTACCATTTTTTAGTAATAAGGAACGAGAGCAACATTCATTGCAGTTATTGCACACAATCCAGATCCCCGATTCTCGGTTTCAACTACTGTACTTCCGTCCCTATTATTCATACAATCACATTTTGAGTGAACCCCGGCTTCCTGGTCATTGCATGAATCTACGATGGGTCCGACCAGGATGATCGCGTGTCGATTCGATAATAATAATATGATGAGTCTGATCCATCATCCCACCACGTTAAGTGGATATCTTTATGCCCCCGCCCACCTTTTTAGCCTAGGAAAAACCACGGTATCTGGTCTCTCCTTCCGTAGGTACAGCAGCAGCAGCAACCCGCGGAATGTGATGGAAACTGTCAGCACGTCCCGTCGTGGTATTGATGGCGCCCCGTCAGGCTTCCATCCAGGTTCCCAGAACCATGGGTCACAGAGCTACTCTTCCCGCGTTTGTGAGATGATACTTGTTGACATTTCGTTCCCTTGGGAAGGACATCCGATGGAATCCGCTAGGTATGCCTGCTGCTGCTGCTACAATTCGATCCCACTCAACTCGATTCGACATCCTAGGCCCACAGCTAGGCATTAGCAAAGTTCAGCCAGGCCGAGAAGCTCCCGTCAGGCGTCCAGTCAAGCACCTAGAATCTAGGGCTAGCATGACTTTCTCTGGTGAGTGGTGGAGAGGACGTTGGAACGGGTCCGACAGCCAGTATAAGCGAATGAAGATCCGGTGGTGCCTGAACTGACGTCTCGTATTGTCGGAACTGGGGCTGAATGGAGTCCTCGATCTTTCTCTACTCAGTATCTACTTATGCGTAGACAGACATGACTAGTCGAGTTGGTGGATGGACTATCCATTCAGCCACTACTAAGTTATTGCATGATATGCACATTCTGTACGATGCAAAGTACCTAACATTCCCGGAAGTTGGAAGTGTGTACAGTACTTACAAATCTCATACATAGATGCTGAAAATGCGCACACATGGTGGATACATGCATGCGAGTCCCTCACTGTGCCTTCAAGCAAACGATCAATGGAAGGTCACATTGAGCTAATGTCCCGTTCAACTTGATGTCTGCCAAACTCTATGGTGGCAGGATCCTAGGACTTTCACTGTACTGGCCGTCCGTACAGTACGTACCTGGGTGCTCCTTGGGAGTTCGGACAGTTTCCAGCTCAGCTCGTGTATCCATCTCTTGTTGCAGTGCAGGGCAACCCCCCCGCCCCCTCCCCCAAAAAATTTCACTGCAAAACCCACCGCCGATACTTACCCAAGGATGGGTTCTCCCCGCGTGATCATCGCCTGCAATAATCCAGGGCTGGAGGGATCGTTATTCTATCTCTGCCCGTAGCATAGAGGAGGAAGAAAAGGGACCCGAAAACCTAAATCTCGAGGTCCGGATTAGTGTATATACGGACTTACGTAGGAAGTGGGAGTTTGGGAAGGCTATGCAATATTGACATGGGCCATGACTTATACATGGTTATATAAATTGTAATTGACCTAGTCTCGAGACTACACACTCAGGATAATGCCGAATGCCGATCGAGCCAGCAGAAGGCGGGTTCCGTGGGTCAGAGTGGGCAACAGTTGAGGGATTATCAGAAGGCGGCGGGCCTACTGTACAATACTTACATACGCACCGGATATTGTACATGTAGAAGAACATTTATGAATGGATTCTACAACAAAGACTGATACTTAGTATTCACTAGATATCTACTCCAAATCAAATCAACTACGTACTTGACACCTTACTCTATGCTTGTAGCAGCCGACGATGGCGCAAATTATAAATAACTCAGGCCATACGAAGTACGTGCCTGGTCAGTAGTTAATTCTTAGGACGGCGGACAAGTCGACCCAATAGGGGAGGCTAGAGCAGGCCCGGCCGGCCCCCTGTTTATTAACGACATCGTGAGAATACTATATACTGTACTGTACTGTACTGTATTGATGTGTTAAGTTCCTAAGAAGTAACAATACCTGACTACAACCTTAGACCCACGATACCTTCAATTTTCCCACTTCCCCAGCATCGAAGTATAAGTTAGTTAGTGTAAGTCTAGTTGACTAGTCATGGTTGTGAAATTCGAGTAGTACTGTACAGCGTAGAGTACGTAGTGGTAGTAATGAATTCATTTTTCTCCCTTTTAAAATCATTGTTTATCTTCGTCTTTCTCCACCTCCACCACCTCTTCTTTTCCTGCCCCTTCAACCCTCTCTCTCCATATAACGTTAGCCTCAGTTCTTCTTCTCCTTCCTCTCTCCATCTATCAACGTTGAATCATTCTTTTATCCAATCCGGCCCCAGTCATCCTTCGTTTTAATTTGCAGTTCTTCTCGTACTGTACATATCTACACAAAAAGTGGTGTCTTCAAATTGGTCTTACCCACTCGAACTTCTTCCATACATAGTGCCATACTTCTTTCCTTTTCACAGTTACAAACACATATCTATCTCCTACGCCCGGTTCTTCTGTCATTTGACCTACCTTGGGCTGGGTGCTTCAACGGTCCTGCTGCTTCACAACCTCTCAATTGTGCTCTTCTTGTTCTGAAACTTTGGACGTGTTTCTCGCATCCGTTTCAACCCTCGATCTAAAACAACTCCGGAAACTTTCCGCCGCACGATACGGGGTTTTTCCTCATCTCTCCTCCTTCACCCCCCCCCCCCCTCTCTCTCCCCGTGTCGCTCATCCGCTCCTTCTATAAACCCTAGCCTACTCCCCCAATCGTTCTTCCTCTGCGACTCCGCTTCAATCCATCACATTGTCCCCTGTGCACGTGAGCTCTTGTGTGCTCTTATCATGGTCCAAAGCCAAGTCAATTCTTCGCAATCGGTGGCTTAACACTTGCTCGGCACCGCAGCACATTCACATGCTTGGCCCGCACCTTGTCCTCTCTCAGAAAACCATCTAGATATCCTTCCTCCACAGTCAAGTCGATACCTCCTTCCCGCGACTCGTCCCTCTGTTCCGGCCCGCACCATGTCTCAGCAGGATCTGGACCGTGCCTATGGCCGACCGCCCAGCAATGGCTCCCCTGAACAGTACCCGGTTCACATCCGTTCTAGATCTACCGCACATGCGCAAAGTCCAAAGCGGTTGTCTGTCCTGGGCGGCCGCTCTCGCAGCAATACCACAACTTCCACCTCCTCTCGTCGTTCACCGGGTTCCTCAATGACCTCGGTCGAGGCTTCCTCGTTGCCCTCCTATGAGGACCGGGGGGACCGGGCCGGTTCGTCGGCTGGCTTTCGCTATGACCGTTCAGAGAGCGTAACGAAATCGCTTTTATCGCGCGGAAGTCGCATTCTGCGTCGCCGGGGAAGTAAGTTTCACATAGTTTCAACGCTGGACGAGGAAGATGAGGTGGACCGCGAGAAGCCCCGGTTTGAAGTTTCCGACCTCTTCAGCCGGCATCATAAGCCACGACAGAGTGACGCACGTAAGTCCCTTCCAAAGCCTACCTTTCATCCTCGTTCACGGCCGTTGTTTCACGCGGGGAGCCTTATTTAAAGTTCGCATGGCTTGCTCATGCTGATGACCTGCGCAGATGATCAGCTGAAGAGCTTGATCTCAGACCCTTTCGACTTTCACCACCTGACCCACACAAGCCCATCTCAGTTCCAATCCCTCGAAAAGGCTCGCGAGGCTGACTTGGTCACGGAATTCTCTGTTATACGTGCCTCACAAAGACCTGTCACTAATCTCAAGGGCATCCAAGCTCAAGATCTGCATTTCCAGGATTTTTCCACAGAAGATCTCAGTCAATTCGGGGCAGCTATTGCTGACAACGATGTCGCTACTGACACATTACCAGTAAGCCCGCCGGCGTCGCCGGGTGGCTCCTCGTCTATCAGTCCTAAGCAGCGCGACATTCGGAGACGACCAGAGTCGCGCGTCTTCGAAAACTTCTCACGACCTGTTCCCAGTTTTTCCAAAGGGCTAGGGGAAGCAACTTCTCCGCCGAGGGCTCCTTCACCTAGGCTGACGTCTTCTCCTGAGTTGCCTGAGCCAGCACCTCGAGCTATTGATGAGATTTTGGGCTTGTCCAGCCAGCCAACATACCCTGAGCACGTATATTCGCAGGATGGTGACGATCTCGATGATGATGTATATGGAAATGCTTCATGGTCCCAGCTACACGTGCAGAATATGTTTCCAATTCCCGCCGCCCATGCGATTACCACGGATGCTGGCCACGAGGGTCTTGATGTGAGGACCTCGTCCATGTCTCTGACCACCCTGTCCTCAGATTTGGAAGGAGTTCCAGAAGAAGAGGAAGGTGATGATGAAGCAGTTGCGAGCTTGAAGCATATGGTCGAGCCTGAATTTCCCATTGCCGAGAATTCCTCTCAGGCAACCACGGGGCTCAGCTCGCTCCCATTGGCCGAGTTCCAATCAGCTTCCGGAATTGGTCCTGAGCTGTCTGTATACGTGACTCAGGATTTAGCAAGGAAATTGTCTGAGGCACTTGGCTCTCCTACCCTCCCCCAAACCCGACCCACTACAGAAGCACCAGTGACTGAACGGACAAATTCGGAAGTTGCCCGGAGACGGTCCTCGGTCGCCACGCGAACTGTTCCTGAGAACATCTATGACTCGTGGGATGCTGATATCGACTATTGCTATGAGCATGCAGCCGAATCGAATTCGAACTTCGACTGGACTCGCAATTCCGTCGATGAGCCACGAGCGGATATGACGGTTGAGGCCGACACTACGGCAGATGGAGACAAAACCACGGTTTCATTCAATCGTCCGAGCGCCATCGCCGTATCCGCTATGGACCGGGACTTCATTCCCTCATTCTCGGAAGTCAGCTCCCACGTGGCTGTTGCTCCTTCCACTGCTGAGTATGACGCCGGGATGTCTGTTTCCCAGAGAGACAGTGATTACTTCCGTCCTGTCAGGTTCGGGCCTGCCTTGAGCAAGTCAACGAACCCAGAGTCCTTGTATGAGGACTACTTGACAGCAGATGCGGAGTCGGATCGTCACTTTTCGTTCTATGCGCAGCAAGGTGTAATTCAGCCTATCGAACATTCCATCTCCCCTCGCAGCAGCTTCTCCCCAATCAGCAAGTGCAATTCCCAGGAGAGTTTGATCTTATCCCGCGCGGCATCGATTGTGCGCAAGCATCGATCGTCCGTCTCGACCGCTAGCGTCCCGGACCTAGTGCACAGTCTGGCAAACAGCCGCGAGCTGATTCCAACTGAAGAAATCCCTTCGGGCGAATATACTGCGAATGGGAGACCAGACTCCTCTCACCATAGACAAACCAAGAGCCTTGCACGGGAACTTGAAGCACAGATGCTGTACCGTGCGGAACCGGAGGCAAGCTTCGAGCCTATGGGACCGGGTTCTGCCATCATTCCTTCCATCCACGACCGAGCCAAATCTACGAGCGAGGCCGAGGCGGTACCCTTAGCTGTCGCGGCTGCTTCTAGAGTCGCGCCTCGTCGTAAAGGGAGAGCGTCTTATTCCCTCTTTCCTGCAGCTGCGAACTGAGATATTGTTCGGTCAACACTCTGACAAAGCGACACATCTAATCCCCAGCTTCCCGGCCTTTCCAATTTGAAAGATTGTATGTGTGTTGAGTGTCTTCTCAATTTGTTCTGCCATAGAACGTCTTCCACGAATTTATGATTTCAACCCCTGTTTTAGCGGAGACTTGATTTCAGTTCTTTTACTCTCCCGGCTTCTGCGACGACAATCTGTCTTGTACATTTGCATACCAACACTGCACGCTATGCTCTTTGTTTTCATTGTCCATCTGCGCTTCTCTTGCATTTCTCAGCGATTGGTTCTGTCGTAAAGAAAAAGAAATCGGGTGTTTGCCACTTTTATTGGGTATAGGGATCTGGATTTCGTTATGAGTGGTGTTCAATTCGACAACACCCGGCATTTCAATCTAAAAATGTTTCTTCGGGTCCATGGCCGTGACTCGATCAGCTTGCATGTATGCTCAACTTTACTTTTGCTTGTGTTCTCTCCAACATCGATGGTTGATCGGGTTCTAGTTGCATTTCATCGAGAAGAGAAGGAGATCGGGGTTCGTTTCCGAAAGGAATATTGATAATCATGGGCGATAGGCCCAGAAAAACAAATGAGTTAGTGTGATTCTGGACTCAAGTATTAGCAAAACTGATTTTGGGTACTGTAAGGGATATATGTAGTCTATCTACCGAGATGCAAGCTGGATTGGAGATGCCATGACGATGATCCTCACCGCTTTCCGGCGGTATAGCATTCTGCCTGGTTTTTTCTAAGCATTGCCTTCGCCCACTCGCTCTCCTTTCCGTGCCTCTTTTCTATACATTCACTCACTTCTTGTCTTTCGTGTCAGCATGCATCTCATATCCATCTCTCGCACTCCGCAATTTCCCCATAGATAAGAATACCTGCATACTTATCAGATTCAAATCATGTCCGAGTCCTCGCAAACCCTAGTCAAGCGTCAAAGCAACAGCAGCTTGATGCCTCCTCCGCCTCCACCGAAGCGCATCAAACGACCGGCCACCGTGCTTGATGAAGATGTTTACACCGACGCTCTCTCCGAAATCATCGCACGCGATTACTTTCCTGGTCTACTGGAGGCTCAGGTGAAGCAGGATTATTTAAATGCATTAGACTCGCAGGATCAAGAGTGGATTGCAAGTTCAAAGAAGAAACTATCTGATTTGGTGCAAACTCCTGGAAGAGTCCGAACTCGCCCTGGCTCTGCCATGACACCACAGTTCATTGGAATTGGAAAGTCAGGGGATACTCCGATGACCTGGGGCGGTGATACGCCTTCGTCGATGACGTCTGCTTTCTCATCAGGAAACCATATACCAGTTTTCGAAACACAGCGCCAAGCCCTAGATGTGAGTCGGCTGGGGTTGCTGGAGTTTCAAGCCAAGTACACTAGCGAGGACAATGAATCCTTCAACAGGTTATTGGACAAGCGAAATTCCAAGCATCGGGAGAAATATGCCTGGCTATGGAACGGGAACAAGATTCCGACCGCGCGACAGATCGCCCATCATCGACAGGAGGCCAAGCGGATTGCGGCCCAGAGAGGTAACCCAGATCAGAACAAACAGGCATTGATCAAGACCGACCTGAACGCTCGACCTGCTCAGCCCGACACATGGAAGATGCGTCCGGAGAATTCACTCATGTTTGCGCCTTCATCCGTCGAAGACATTCATGAGACGGCTCAGCAGAAAGCGGAAGCTGCATCTCGAGCAGCGCCTAAATGTGTGGTATACCAGAACACTCGTCTTCCGAATGAGGCTCTCCATCCAACTTCCGGGACTGTGCCTCCACCTTCGCCATCGATATCGGCTATCAAGGATGCTATCGCCGGACGTCCTCGCCCGACTGATTCAGAGCCAGGGTACAATGGCGGGGAAACACCCCGAGTGAATGGATATGCGTTTGTGGATGAAGATGAGCCCGAGTATGACCGTCCCTCACCCAGGGGCGATGGCTCCATAACGGACGATTTCTACTTGCTCGGAAGCGGTGATGCAGTTTCGAATCCGTTCCAGCTAACAGAAAATCGCAGACGGGAAGATCTTCACCATCGTATGGTTGATCGGGTGGCACGGACGAGACGTGCGGAAAAAGTCACCCGCGAGACTAAAACTCCTGTGGCAATGACCCCCAAATTCGCCAGCAGTCCGCAACTCGACTTTGGGCAGCGGGCACTAGGTGCAGCTACTCCTGGGACAAGAGCAGGCAAGATGCTGACACCTGCAGGGCAAAAGCTGCTCAATCAAGTAGGGAGTACTCCCCGCCCAGGTGGTTCGTTTACTGGTTCGTCGTCTAATATGAGGAATATGTGGACACCAACTCCTAGGAGATTCAAATGATGGTGCTCTTCTTATCTTGCCGTTTCTATTTTCTTATCATTTCTCGTGTCGTCCAATTCCTTTGTTATGAGCGTTTCTCTCTCACTTGACTAGATACCATCACACAAAGAACGGCGTTTTGCATCGAGGTTTGTCAGTTGCCATTATGATCAATGGTAGGATATATTACTGGCCTTGAGTGCCAGCTTCTCGACTTGGTTTTTTTTTTCTCGGCAACATAGGGATGCAGGCAACTAGTGCTTGTACGCGTCTTTCTATGCATTCATTCGGCAAAAGCTCTTGATCGCCACCAACTAGCGTATTTGAGGTTGCATTGGCGACTAGGAACCTGTCCCCATCGCTTGAATCAAATTTGAGATGCCTGAAGTCGAAGGGAACGCAGAAGTTATCTTGAATGAACCAAGCGTCCTAGCCCAAGGATACTCGTATAACGCAAGAAGTAAATGGTTTCCAGGTAATTCACGCACTTAAGTCAGCATCAATGATACACATTCAGCAACATCACATGTCAATCCAAGAAGGGTATCTATGTTCACATATATCCAAGAACACAAGATCTCTCACGATGTCGGGGTCAACGAGTCCCAAAGCCTGATTCACGCATATACTTTCAAGCCCCCCAAAAGAAGAAAGGGAAAAGTAGAGCGAACCGGTCAGCGTGGGACAGCACCGGTGTCTGGAGTCTATTCAATTGCCCACAGCGCGGTCCATAGTGCGGTCAGGGCAAAAAAAGCGTTCCATACATCGTGACGGAGACCCGCCGCCATACTCATATAGTACGCAGCTCCCAAGTAGCTGCAGGTGATATCGCCATTTGAGTCCCGGACCCCATAGGAAGAATTTAACCACTGCCCCACGGGACAACTGAAGCCTAAAGCGGACGGGCAGTTTCGGACGAGACTGTGGCAGACGTCCTGGCAGGGGAGGATCTCTTTATAGGGACCCGGCTGGATGTCAGTGTCGATCAACGGATTCCGTGATCGATTTGTGGCAGGATTAGTCAATAAACTACTGTTGGTGATGGAGGTGCCGTTTAAAAATGCCTGGCCCGCATTGCGGACTTGAAGAAAGGAGTCGGTGCTCGAAAAGTCTTGGCACCGGGGGATTGTTACAGCGCAAACCCACTGTTTGTAGGCCTCGGCGCAGCTGTCGCAGGAGACAGCGAGGGAAAACACAGTTTCGCTGGAAGCATTGCACTGAACCTGTTGGAGGGAGTAATTGAAATTTTGGTAGAGAGATGCGGCATTGTCGTCATAGAATGTGCGTAAAATCGGGGTTTGAGCGGACGAGTTCGATGGCACGGCATAGGCGACTTCTGAACAGAATGAAAGGTCGTACACCAGCGCGCAATTGTCCTCTGTCCTTCTATCAGCAAAGACTGTGCATAGGAGGCAACAGAGTCCGACTGTAGAGCTCACCTGTCTTCGTAGAAAAATTCATCGGCTTCCAAACCTTCCCACCGCCACCTATTATCCCATTACCTGCACTGGTAGAATTGCCGTATCGGGCGAGGATCCCTAAATAGGTAGAGCTTTTATTCAGGCCAGTGGCATAGAGTTGCTCCTTGGGCCGGAACTTGTCACCACGTGTAGTCATACTGGGCTCCACGTTCTTCATACCGATCTGCGCAAGCCGATCGAGGGCACAAAAGGATCGCTCCAGACCCGATACTGCAGTGCTGTTCAAGTTGTTGGCAAACATTGTGTACGGGGGTGTCTTGTTCATCCATATGCTGATGTCCTGGGCGTCAATATCTGTGTCTGTGAGGTTTTTCGTTGTGAAGAGTGCGGCTTTTGTATCCGAGTCCACCAGGTATAGAAGCTGATCCTCGGTATTTACATCGTGAAAAAAGGCATCGGTGGATACTGCGATTTGGTACGTGTACGACCCCGAATACTGCGTGTTATTGGGAGCGGTGACTCCGATATACACATTCCCGTCCGCTGCCAGAGTCGTGCCCATATAGCCCTCCTCCGCGACAAACACCTGTTGTTCTGCACTGTCTTTGTCGGGGCCGGGCTTCTCAAGTGATTCGGACAGCGAGACGAAGACCTGCAGTTGTGGCACAGTGGACGAGGAACCGGTCGCATCTTCCGATTTGTTGAGACTCGGTTTCGAGCAGGCTGTCAGGGACAGATATATGGTCGTCGATCGTTTTGCGATATCTTCGCTCCGTTTCGAAGTAGTTTCGTTGGTGCTGCTGCTATCGCCAGCGGTCGAATCTGTAGGGTAATACCAATGCTGAGTCTCACCCAATCTCAGCGTGCCTTCCTGGTACTGGTTGTTTCCTAGGGATGACACCCCCGTTGGGGCTCGACGGATCAAGTCTAATTCTCGTCCCCGAGTTTCTTCAAACTCCAGCCCATTATATGATTCCAGTGGGAACCCAAACCGTGTGTCGACATCGCCGAGGTATATGGTCCCGTGGCTGGTGACGGCCAGCTGCGCCGAGAATTCTTCTTCAGCATCGTCAGCAGAGACGGGACCAGCGCAAAGAGCCATAGCGAAAGCGATCAGGAAAATAACCGCATCGGCAATCGCAAACCTGTGCGACAAAGCCATTATGGATAGATGTGGTCACGTCCTTCCTGGGCACAATTGACGTAATCATTGGTTATCCAAGAGGGAAAGAAAACCAAAAACGAAAGAGATGTGCTGCCTCTCACGGCTGAGGCCAGCCGAGTCGTGAGAGAGTTACCGAGTAGTAGATGGAACAAGAGGTTCAATCTACGGAGTACTCTGTCGAGGAATGAAGAAAGCGTTCCGATGGGGTGTACATTACAAGTCCAGTATATTACAGTACAGTACGCCTCTGTCTGGAGCAAAAAAAGTTCATGTGAACTGTGTTTACCTGGAGCATTCAATGCCAGATATCAACGTGCCTTTGTCATACGTGTCCTTCCCTCTTGAATGCTTCTAGATTTTATATGAGCTTATCTTAGATAAAAGAGTTTATGGAGATGCATTTAGGACCACATAAGATACACATATATCCCTCTATAGTATATATACACTATCTAAAGCCCCCCTCCCAGCTTCTCCAATAAACTTTTTTGGAATTCAACAGACAACTGCACAAATAGCACAGAACACAAAGGGATCGGGGCCAAGCCATGATATGCAAAAGTTTCATGTCAAACAAGCATGATTCCAAAATCAAGACAATCGATGACCAGGTAATGGAAATCGAGTATACCTGCCTTACACAAGCTTGTAGCGACGTGCGGCCACTCCACTAATGATGATAATAGCACCAATGACGCCGATGATCCCAAAGAACCACGCAAGGCTCTCGGTGTGTTGTCCAGGGACCTCCACATTCATACCAAAGAGACCGCAGATGAGGTTCATGGGCACAAGCATGGTGGCAATGAGTGTCACCTTGCTGAGGACTTTGTTGACATGATTACCCAGCATGAGGTTGGTCACATTCAGCTGCGCAAGATAGTTGGTGTGCGACCGGCTAAGCATTTTTTCAAAATGTGCCAGATTAGACATCATGGTTACGACGTGATCCTGGATGTCGCCTAAATATAGGCCAATGTCACCGCGAGGCGTCACTGAGTACTGTTCATTGCAGCGTTTCGAAAAGCCCCGAATAACATCGGCCTTGCCACCCAGTAGCCGCATTAAACTCATGACCTTTTTGCGAAGGCCACCAATGCGTGGTAAAAAGGACTCAAAATCATCCATACGGGCAATGAAAACAAGGTCCTCGATAGCTTCCGACTCGACCTCTATTTCACGGATCACGGGACCAAAGCTATCCACAATATCGTCGCTAGTCCATCACGCGTCAGTTCACAAGAGCATAATAGCCCACGAATTTGATTCCAACTTACATCATGGCATAACAGATCCAGTCGCTGCTGAGTGAGACATAATCGCGAAGCTTTCCGATTCGCTTCCGAACATTAGCTGCATGTGGATTCTCAGTAAATGAGAACGAAAGCACTCCATCGCGAAAGACTACCATATAGAAATTCACGGGCTCCATGAATTGCTCGCTGGTTTTGTCCATCTGGTAAAATGTCCTGAAGCAGACAAAATAATACTGCTTGAAAAGTTCGACCTTTTCACGAGCTTCCTGGGTTAGGATGTCCTCCGTTGTCAAAGGGTGGATGGAGAAAGCTCTGGACAAAGCACCCACTTCGTCTTCTGTAGGGTTCAACACGTCAAGCCACCAGACGCCACCTTCCGGGCCAAGCTGGAAGAGATCACGAAAAGTATCCCCAGGCAAGACCAGGTCACCCAACTCTGCAGCATGCACAGTACTTTGAGATTCGGAAGAGAAAAAGCCAAACCGGGTGGGCTCATTCTCATTTTTCATGTTCTCAAGTAACTCCTTCTCATTCGAAACTTCCGCGAATAGCTTCTCATTCTTCGCGGAAATTGAATCCAGTATATCATCAGATGAATTCTCTGTGCTTGAAGATCGTTTCGTGCCATCACTGTCGGAGTTATGAACGCCCGCACGAAGGTCGTAGAAAATGCGCGGCTTCTTGCTCTGTGAGCTCAGACTATGCTTACGTCTGCTTGTTGTGGGCTTCACTTGCTGGCTGAGTGCAACAAATTCTTCCAGCTCTTCGTAATCAATGACTGGGATTCTGCCAGGCTGCTCGAACGTTGGCACGCAGCCATCATCGGTGGGCTCCAGTTGTGTATCCCCAGCCTGCGGACGTATCACACTGGCATTGCTGAACGTTGGACGGCGATGGTGCGTACCGCCAGAAACAGTACGTTGAAGAATGGCCTCAATATCAGGAGCTCCGTGGCTCTCCAAGGTATTCGCCCGTTCCCGGCGACGTGGATCTGCGAACGCCTCGACCGAGTTAGGCGGGGAGGTTGATCTAGCTGATACGGATGATTCGCGCGACAAGTTGGCATAATCCTGATGTGTGCGGCTGTAAGTGCGACCATGTCGGACATTGCCGTTGGGATCAACAGAGAAATGACGTCCCAGTGCCGTGAGATCTTGAATCGATCGATCGTCGTCGACGATTGCTTGCTCAAAGTCGCGCCGAAAGGACCCGGCCTCTCGCAGGGCGTCCTGTATAATGAGCAGGTCTGGGCGTTGGGGAGTCTCTGGGTGCAAACACTGCGGCGCGGTATTTTGCCGGCTAAGCGGCACATCGGGTGCGGCGTCCATTCGAGGCGGATCCAGTTGAAATCTGTGGTCATCGAGTTCGGGGACAGGTGTGCTGTATCTAGTGAGAAACATGTATTTCTCGGACTTCGGTGACTCAGACATTGTGCCGGAATCGATTTCCGTGTAGTCGCTATGTTTCGGAACTAGTCGATCGGTTTTCTTTTTATTGGATGCGCGTTGCAAGTGACTGATATTGAACGCCCTGGCTACTTGTTTCTCGACGTGTTCCGCTGGGCTCAAGAATGCGATATTGCACACAGGATGATGGGTGAATTCCCAGGAGTAATTGCTCCTCCATCCATTAGCCAGACCCGCCGGTAGGGCCTGGCATTACCGATGCGCGTCCGTGTGCCAGCTTCAGGATTGCTGGAAAATCGTATTAGGGGGGTCTGGTGTCGCCCCCGCAGAAGACCCTGAACTTAGGGCCCAGAAGAGGGTGAGGGAGGGAGGACTGGTTGTAGCGAAGGCCCGCCAACTTGACTGGATCAGGTGAATAGGAGCGTTGTCGCTTCAGGGGGTTGCAGAAGGAGTGGTTGGACAAAAGAAAGTCCTTTGACCAGGGTCTTCGAAGCTCGCCTCAAGATTCGAGCAATGACGTTAGATGTCCGACTTGACACTAGAAGAACACGAGTGCGTGTCAGAAATCCAGATTGATGATCGATACTGGAAAGGGGTGATCCTAGATTCGGCACCAACACTAGGAAGGGGTGAATGTGTTATTAGAAATTGGGGTTGTAGGAAAGTCGGTTAGAATGACTTGTGTGAGGCCGCAAAGCCAGACTTTTCTCAAGAATTAGGTTGGACACAGTGCACTCGGCAAGAGAACTTCACGCAGAAAGTTAGTCACCACTAATCAAAGTCCTTTCGGAACACATTACAGACCTTCTGTGGGATCAACGAAAACGGGGGTGAGTTGTGGTAATCCTGAACTCTCCACCTTGAGAAGGTGATTCCGTCTTAAGCCCAGAGACGAGGAGGGGAAGGGAAGGAGAGGGGGGAGAGGGAGGGATGAGGGAGGCAGAAAACCGGAGTTGGTCAAGATTTATTTTACAAGGGCTCAAAGAACAGTGGACTGAAATTACTTACGATGGAGGCGGGCAGAGATTTCCGCTCGAGGGCCACAATAACACTGAGGTGGGACTGCCCGGGTGTAATCGCATGACCATAGCTTGTATAACTCCCTCCTTTTTTGTTTCTCCCTTTTTGTTTTGGGTCAGCGTGAAATGGGGAGGTGGATGATTCCACTCTTTGCTTCCTTAGCTTCAACTCATACAATTTTAACTTGATAGTTAACCTCACCAGTGTATGTACATATATATCTTACAGACAAGACAATACCCCCCACAAAGATCGGTACAGAGCGAGAGAGTCAGTGTGGTTACTGTATTGTACTTATAGTACTCAACAACTTCACTTATCACTCTCCATTGTCCAGGCACCAACTGCCACTTCAAACTACCATAGCTTTTACCGACATAGGATCTACATAAGTAAGGCATGCTATCAAGAGACACTACGTAGGTATCTCGCACCATGAGGTGGTTTCGAATGTTTCATACGGAGTACAGTACAGCACAGTACAATACAGTATAGTACTACATAATGGTATGACTGGTCCTGGTACTACTAAGTGAGTTTATATTACCTAATATCATGTCAGTAAAGTACTGTACTTTGTCCTGAGCAGATAGACCCAGTGGAGGTTTCAATAGATGCCCTCGACCTCCAGATGTGTTGTAAGTTATGTCTTTGCTCCCGAGTCCCACCTCCTGTTCAAAGATTCTCATTCTCGAGGGCATCAGGCACCAGTTTCATATTTAGCTCCAGCATGTCTTCCGTCCCGAGCACGGAAGCCCACGTTCTAGCCGGTAGATTAGTTGATTCGTCGCATGTGATGTCCCGGCCGTAAATCATAATGAGTACTAGTAATCATGGAATCTCCCTCCACAGATTTTATTACCGCTCATTGCTCCGTGAGGCAAAGAAATTAGGGGTTTCCCAGTCTGATCCCTCGTGGTCACAGGGATGGTTTTGGTCCGTTTGCTGGGGGTGAGAGACCCGGTTCATGTTACATGGTTGTTGAAGTAGCCAATACATTAAATAATTGTGGTCGTAAGAGAAAGAGTAAGGTAGTAGAGTAGTAGAGCATCAGAGCGTAGGCTGACTGACTCGATACTGTAGGTTGTAGGAATAGTCAATTCAACTCTGCATGGTTTAGCTTCTCTGGATCCGACCTCGGCCGATCATCGGTCCCCTTCCTTCCCAGAAGTTGAATTTTCGGCCGGGCGCGCCAAGACATGAAGAGTCACCGAGACGAGCAACTTGGAATCGAGTCAACTTCTATCAAAAGTACTTTGGATCCCATTATCATTCTTCCGGGCCATCCTTTCGACCTCTACCAATTTCCGAAGTTTGTTCTCTTGCTCAAGGCTTTTGGTCTTGCCTAACTTTTTGAACACAATGGCTTCTCCCACCTCGTTTTCGTTAAAGATTCCCTGCTCCTCCGCCAATATCGGACCTGGTTTTGATGTGATCGGCCTGGCATTGTCCCTTCATCTCGAACTTCAAGTCACCATTGATACCTCTAAGGGCTCTTCTCCACAACCACTCAATTGTGTGATCACTTACGAGGACCGGAGCAACAGCGTCGAGAAGATCGACCTGGACCCGGAAGTGAATCTGATCACCCGTGTAGCTCTATACGTACTTAGATGCCATGACCAGAGGGCATTCCCCGCTGAGACCCATGTGCACATTGTAAACCCAATTCCACTGGGCCGAGGTCTCGGCTCATCAGGCACTGCAGTCGTGGCCGGTGTAATGCTGGGAAATGAAGTAGGCCGCCTGGGCCTGAGCAAGGAGCGGATGCTAGATTATTGCTTAATGATAGGTGAGTTATCCCAGATGTGAGGTGCAGAGAGGTGGCCAGAACTCTACCGGGGCAGCGGGATTGTGCTGACTATGTCTACAGAGCGACACCCTGACAACGTTGCTGCCTCGCTCTTCGGAGGTTTCGTCGGAACCTACCTCAACGAACTCAAGCCTGAGGACGTAGCGCGCAAGGAAATACCTCTTAGTGAAGTCCTTCCCGCCCCCGCCGGTGGCGTTGATACCGGGAAGAGGCCCCCCGAGCCTCCTATTGGAATCGGTCACTATAGGAAGTTTCAGTGGGCCAAGGAAATCAAGGCTATCGCTATCATTCCCGACTTTGTGGTGCCAACCGCCAACGCAAGAAGCGTCTTGCCGACTTCCTACTCACGAGCGGATGTGGTAAGTTTTTCTGGGCCCTCATTTCGCACCTGGCGTACGGGGTTTATCAAAGAGATGTATCACGGCACTAATTGGCCACGTCAATCAGGTTTACAACCTCCAACGCACTGCTTTGCTCCCTGCCGCCCTGGGCAGTTCCCCCCCGGACCCGGATATGATCTATCTGGCTATGCAAGACAAGGTTCACCAGCCTTATCGCCAGACTCTTATTCCGGGTCTGACGGAGATTCTTCAGTCAATGAATCCACGTACCCAACCTGGTCTCTTGGGAATATGCCTTTCAGGCGCGGGTCCAACTATTTTGGCTCTAGCAACCGACAATTTCGAGGAGATCGCAGATCGTATCATTTCTCGCTTTGCTTCCAATAACATCACTTGTCAGTGGAAGCTGCTCGAGCCTGCCCAGGCCGGTGCCACTATCCAGTACTAAAGAACGTGCCAATATGCCACAATTGCATGCCGCTTTCCTCAAGAATTCACATAAGCATACAGATCTGAAGCAAGATTCTATGGTCTTATAGCGTGCCAATCTGCGAGTAAATAGATATCTACCGGGGCAAAGCATGCACACAAGAAATGGTTCCAGGGATCATAAAGTGGACTTGCTACTTAATGACCTGTATAATGGTTAAAAGCCCGTTATCTGAGGGGCCTCCAGAATCACTTGCACGATCCTCGGCTTAGGCCCTATAGAGTCGACTATGTAGCTATTCAACCAACAAACACCGGTGGTGTTGATTGTATTTTTGTTTGTTTAGCTGGTGAACAATAGAAGTCGCCGCACATGGTGGCTTATCTGTATCGGAGCCTCGATAAGTCAAAGGCGGTGGAGATAATGCCACGACTTCAACTCCTGCTGCCGTCACTACATGGAAGGGGCTGTGTCTGACCACGAAGAGTCAAAGCCGACCGTGAGCGTTGATTATCCTCATTTAAGTGCACGCCCACAGACTTTGCCATGGACAATCTGCTAGCTCCTATCCAAGATGCTCTGGAAGGCCAAATAGTAAGTAGACTCCTGCTCGTTAGTCAAACATAACAGAGCATTAACCCAGTCCTTTCTACCTTGACAGGACTACCAAGGCCAGCACATGGCAGAACTTCTTTCTACGGTCCTTCTCATCATGTCAGGTGTGAGTACAAGCATGCTGGATTCACCAATGTCGCTGTGTCTGTCCCATGGGCCGCTTACGAGTATTCTTGAAAGGCTATTGCTTTCCTTGTGGGATACATTCAGCAAGACATTCATCTAACCCTCTGGGTTGGACTCGCGGGTACAGTAGCAACTGGCTTGATGGTGATCCCGCCTTGGCCTATGTACAACAAGAGGCCTGAAAAATGGCTGGCACCGACGTCGGCAGATATGGGAGTTGCAGGGGTCATGGTAGATGGTGTAAAGTTGCATGAGATTTAGCTGTGGACTTTACAATTCATTCTGAGCCTGATTCGATCACGGTTGTCCGCGTCCCTCACAAACAGCCTAGATCTGTATGAATAATTTGAAAGTCACTGCTCGGAATGCAAAAGAAACCGCTCAACGCCACCCAATCCCTCCCAGTCCGATCATACTCAGTTAGAGAATGTACGAGTGAAGCCATGGCCAGCCTGCTGTCTAGACCCAATCGCAGCAGATACGAGTCTACCGACCATACTTTTGAAACTCCCAGTCTCTGTTGTCTAAGGGACAGACTTGGCGAGTTTTCAGCCATCGTGAGATACAGTGGAAGTGGAAGGCGTGCTTGGCAGGAGTAATTCCGTATCAGTGCTCTGTACACAAAAAACGGGGAGAGGATAAGCTCACATTACAGATGCCCCAGGCTACTGTACACTCTTCCGTCGTAGATGAACCTTGATTTGCCTGGCATTCGATGCCTGCAAATATAACACGTCAGACACGTCAGGCATCAGGTTTAAAGGAGAATGACAGCCGTACATAAATCCATGATATGGTTGCGGCAAATCGCACAGTTGTCGACAACAATGTCCCAAGCCCACAGAGCCACAGCGTTCCACTAGAGCAATACTTGTGTTATTTCCGATGTGCAGATAGGAGAACGGCTTCAAGTGGCTATACCTTCTTGACCTCGAACTTTTTCTTGCCATCACTGGAGGCATCTGTGGCATTGGACATCTCCTTCGCCTTAGAGGCGCCAGAAGTGGTCGCCTCTTTCATTTCCACGTCCGCCATTTTCACTTGTGTTGGGGTCGTTCCTTATATGTTCAGTGAGCGCGGGGTTGTAGGCGAAGGCCAGATGATGCCTTCTCTAGTTGCGGAGGCTCGGAAGAGGGGCGCGCAGCTTGGAGGATTACGTAGGTTTCGGTTGATAGAGCAGGCGGTACCTTGATTAGTTAGACTAGGTCCTGTCAGTTTAACTGATAACTTGTTGCGGTGTACGTACGGTACAGTGTAGGCAGGGCAATTAGCGCGAGACACCTTGATTACTAGGACGTACGCAAGTAAACACACTTCTCACACTTCTGCGAGAACCGTCAAATCTTCTTATAGTTCGTGATTACCAAGTTGTGGACTCGAAGGGGAGAGGAAAGGTATCAACCGCACTGTAACTGACTGAAAACAACTGCTTGCTACCTGATCCTCGACCGACTTTACTGTACGCAGTGAGCCAAGGTGGGCGGCGGATGCTGAGTCATCACTGTTCACCCCCGCTCCTCCCACCCCCAGCCTTTCTTCTTCCCGCCCTTCCCATGGTCCAACAACCACTTCGAACCCAACCCAGCTTCAACGACTTCCTACAATGTTTCCCAGCCTGCTTTCTTTACTCTGTCTTTCATCGCTCGTGTAAATGTGAGCATGTCTAGGATCCCTGGCTTACTTCCTCTTTTACCATCCTCTTACTCATTCCACACTTGATCTTGTACACAGAAGCTTGCATATATTCCCCGTGCACACCCTCCGATCCAAGGCCAACTGGTTGGGCTACACCTCACCATCGCACTGCGCAATTGTCACTTCGTCGTCTCTTGAGATTGTAGTGTCGGGTTCTCCAGCACAGGCTGCTGGGCACACTGCGTAATACAGCGAATTTCTCGCCTAATTATTCTGACTTGGCTCTCGCGCTTGTTTTCTCATATCCGCTTCCGAAGCTGTGTCTATCTTCGAAGGCCTTTCACAATGTCAACCCAATCACCTACTCCTCCAACGCCAAAGGGTCCTCGAAACAACCGTCGGAATTCGAAAAGAAATACCACCCCGCTGTCTCAGAAGGTCACCTTACTGGCAACCCCGCCCTCGTCGCCACCGCGGAATCAGAGTCCTGGCGGAACTGCCACGGACTCTTCTTTCAACTATAACCCTAGTGCGTCTAAGAAGAAGCCTGCGCGGACCAACAGAAAACCTCGCGATGCATCAAGGGCCTCTCCTGTTTCTAGCAACGAGCATCGGCATACCTCATCGCACTCACACAATCTTTCCACCCCACAAGCAAAGGACAGCTCGCATTATGCAGGTCCTACTTTTCATGCATCGCCAGCGCCGTCCGCTCTTCCAATACCAAGCTTTTTTTCCAAGTCGTTGCCTGAGTCGGACATTTCTTCGGGACTAGAAGCCGACAACGACAATCTCGATACCAGTCCAGAATCAGAAAGTACGCCCTCCAAATCTAGAGTGCGTCCGGTCTATGAGGACGAAGGACGCAAACCCACACCACTCGATTTTCTCTTCAAAGCTGCAGTTGAAGCTCGAAATACTCAGCAGCCGCATAGCCCGGAGTCGATCATGAGAATATCATCCCCACAAACCGATTTAAAAGCTCTTTGCAACCGCAGTACCATCGGCGCTGGCGCTAGCGATGGACTCTTCACGGCCGATGTGGATGGTCCCGAAAGCAGTCAATCGCTCATCGGGACCTCATTCGCTGCATCCTACAAGGATCGCATGAATGCTCTGCGGTCAGCCAGTTCACCCTCTCCGTCAACAGACCACCTGGACGAAAATGAACGACAGGTTAAGACAGAGGCTTTGAAGAGCCTGCTGCTCAACCCTCGCCCTCAGAGACCGTCCTCAGCCTCGGTTACGGCCCAGAAACAACATGGAAGCTTCAGTGGGCATTCCTCTGCCAACCATAGTGTGCCTCACTTTGCGACTCCCCTAAGAGCAACTTCTGGGCCACCTGCTTCTTACTCGCATTCTATGTCTACCGAGCACCAACAACCCGTTTCTGGCATCGGTTCGTATTCGCCAATACCATACACGCAACACCACGCTTTTCACCAAGCCCAGCCCCCATACTCGCCTCTTCGAAAGGAGGTTCTCTCGACAAAAGTTGGGAATAGACCGACTGTTCCTGGAGAAGCGCATACCTACGGGCAGCCAAGGTCTCCGTCTAAATACGTACAATACCCAATGTACTATCCCCCACCTCAGCACTCTCCCGTGTCACGTGCCATTTCGGTTAGTCCGGCTGCGCAATCTGTCGATACTAAGAAGATGGAGGATGATTTGCGACGTATATTGAAACTCGATGCGCCCTCCGGTGTTTCAGCTGGTGGCATTCAAAGCTCATTCGCCTGACTGCATCTACATGTCACAGAATGCTAGCCTTTACTCTTGTGCTGATATTTGTTCCCGATCAATTCTTATTTTGATGCTTCGGATCTTAAGTACCATCTGTTCAATGATTGATTTGAGCTCAACTCCAGCTTCTGAGCGCATCCAGGCCGATACTAATAGCCGTGTTCGCATCATTGCATGTCTTTCATTCGGACTTGATTGACATGTCTTCAACCTTCCCGGTTTTCTATCTGGCTCAGTAGCTATTCTTCCCTGCTTGTCTTGTTTCTCGTTCCTTAAGGGTTTTCGTTTTGGCTTTATCCCCACCAGTCCGCCCTTCCTTGTTGATATTCACCGCAGCTCATGTTGGTAACTTTATGTTGTGGATGGCTGGGATTATGACTCTCGCTGGGATCAGTTATACCCCATTTGCATCAAACCTGGAGTCTGGTTGCCTTTCGAGTATTTTTCTCTGGGTGTCGAACCGGCAAGGCTTGATGACCGCGTGGTATACTTCATTGTTGTTATTATAGTACTTCCACTGGGTCATGTTTCTTTTGCTCACATCTTGTCGTGGGGGCCATCTTTCAATTCATGTGTTGCCCTGATGGTCGCATTCTCTGGCCACCCTATATCATGTCGGGATTGTGTGGCACAATGCTTTCTGGCTAGATTACTCGTCATGAAGCTGAGGCAATCTTCATTAAGGGCAGTTTTGGAGCAGTTGTTGCTGGTACACACGACCCCGCATAACCTTCAGAATCTCTATCATTCCTATGCTTCTATATTTCTCGACACACACTAATCTGTATTTACGTTCATCACCGTCCATGCCTCCCGTTATCTGATGTGGCTCTCTCTGCACACGATCATGTGCCGGCTGTTTATCATGGGATTTTCAAACACTCTCCGTGTCGTGATACATGAGTGATGACACATATAAGTGATGTTGCTATGGGTCATGGCTGAGGGGGGAGCCACCCCCCACCCCTTGCTGCTTGTTGCATAGGCATCAGGCGAGCTTACCAAGAAGACTCAGAACAGATGACAGTATTCATGGACACTGGCTGCTTAGCGAGGCAGATAACTCAGAAAGGAATTTGGAAGGAAACGTGGACATGTTCTATTTTATATATATATATATATATATATATTTACATATGAATATATGTGAGTATGTATATATGTGAGTATGTATAAACTCTAACCCTGCCCGGCGGAGAATGTGAAAGGACAAGGTCAAGGAGTAGCGATAGACTAAAGATAGCTACCTAGTAGGTATTAGAGAGTCCGTACCTGCGTAATTACACCCAATGACCTCAAGGTTGTCATCCACTGCATCTAATTAGTTAACCTGACTGGAGGAGAGTCCAGAACGCGGACAGAAGCCGCCACAACAACGAAGCCAAGCCTAACGGCGAAATGGTACGTACGGAGTAGTTCCCGACGACCCACTCGGCTTCTGCTCCACTTTGCACTGAAAAATTACGCGGCCAGACACAAAAAGAGTTGATGAAGATGAAGATGGAGCATGTAGGTTACTTCTCTGTATCAGTACTATTTTGGGGAGGACATAAGAATAATAATAATGAGTCAGCCGGGACTGTTTGTACTCATTTGTATAGGTGCTGTATCGTATTATACCTTTATGGTATGTAGGGACTTGAGTTCGATTACCGCTTTAGGGGAAATTGATATTGACACCTGTTGTATTTCTAATGCAACCAGTGTTGGACCCTATGAAGTAAGCGGTAGAGCTTTCTCAGCTCCTTCTCCTTTATGTTAGTGTATATATAGAATCCATGATGTGGTTATTCTAAATGAGATTGATATGAATATAGACCCCTTAACCATAATAAAGGGAATAGAAAAAGATTCCCTAGTCAATATAATCAGCCCTGAAGAATCCCAGTAGCTCCTAACATAGGAAAAATTCTACCAAAAACATAAATATCTCTAATACCATTACCGGTTGTACGGGAAAGACTGCTGGTGTCAGTATCAATTATTTGCATTAAAGGGGTTTGATGATATAACTAACTACTAGGTACTTTATGTGCTGTGTACCAGGTATGAGCACTCCGTAAGTACCAGTTAGCTGTAAGTACCGTGTCTACATAGCAAGTTCCTCATATCCGGATTCAGCTATGATACTTGTACAAGAGCGCAGGAATGCAGTGGCGCTCTTTAGAACCCGAGCTTCCCTTGCGCAGAACGTGCATTCAAGAGAATTTCTAGGCAGTTTGATGAAGAAGAGAGAGAGCTATAGCAGGTATACTGTACTGTACTGTATAGTACAATAGGATAGCCCCCCAATTTCAGATAGTAAAGGCAGGAAATCCGGCCAGCCAACTTCAGCAGTCTCCCCTTCCTTCCCTGGTTCCAGATGCCGCCGCAATTCCAGGGGCAATCTCTGCTCACTACTCCGTACAGAGTGATCATCTTAGATACATATTAAGCAAGTTAGCAGTTGACTACCTGTACTGCAGTAAGCACACAGACTATCTCACAATATCCCTGGTGAACAGGATGAATAAAATGGGTACTAATGATCAAAGTCATCACTAAGTTACGGAATACAGCAGTTATATATAAATCAGATCTCAGACGATACTAAATAAATACTCTGTACGGAGTAAGTCAGAGCTAATCGATTATCTTAGTTGCTATTTACTTTCCTCTTCTTGCCTCCTTCCCTCCCTCTTTCTTCATCCATCCCCAGTTTACTCTGTACTTATCCATGGATTCAGTTGCTTCTTTCCAATACTGATATTAAGCATTGCTCACTGGAATAGGCTCTTGAATCGATTTTTATTATTATTTTTATTGGGTTGGTTCTCCTCTCAATTCTCCGATCTCCTAATCCTTACTGGTCAGGTCTATTTTTCATGATTGATTTGTTCTTTTGAGATCTTCTCTTCTTTTCTTCTGCAATTCTACTTGTACACTCTGACTACTCTCCCTCCCTCTCTCCGCCCCTCTTCCCCCTTCCTTGCCGCCTTCCCCTCCCACTCCGTCCACTTCTCTTCTCTTTCTTCCCTCCCTCCCTCCGTCTCCTCATCTTAATTATTCACACACTCACACTCATATTCACACTCACACTCACATTTCCTCTTCCTCTTTCCCACCCTCCCCCTTCCACATCCCTTTTCGTCCCCTGCCCCCGACCCGAAAAGAGCTTCCCATTACAACACGCGATTTTCTCTCATCCGTCAATCACTCTATTTCGTCACTCACCTCCACCATTTGAACATATCTTGCAACTCAAGTCCTTGAACAACACGACAGACTTCGGTTTCCTGCATCAACCTCAGACACAGAGCCAATGGTCACCTTCCGCTGTTCCTGATCTAGGCAACGAAGAAACATCCGTTCGGACACGCAACTCGGCTTCTTGTTACATCTTCCTCCCTTCCCCACCCGCCTCTCACAATGGCGAATGCGTAAGTGCTTTATATTCTTTGTGGTTGACAGAAACACACGAAACCATATCTCTTATCGACTTTACTGCTGTCAGACCATCTAACCGCTTAGATAGCATCGGTTCAGCATGGCGTTCCTTTTGGCATACCATGACTTCCTATGATCGCCATGCATCCCACGACTCACCTTATCGATCAGGCAAACATGTACCTCTCAGTCAAAGCCGACACGAGCCACTCACGTCCATTGCAACAAGTGCTATCGAATCGCGCCCAGATTTAACTGCCCCTTACGATGACGACCAGCAGAAAGGCTCGAATGGCTGGTCTGGATCTCCTACGGGTACGGGGTCTCCGAATCGCCCTTATTCGCCTGGTATGCGTTCATTGTCATCACAAAAGCGGCAGTCAACCGACCCCGGTGTGGAAGGAGTTCCGGAGATCCAGATGCAAAGCTTTCACGACGGCGCCCCGCCTCCACCCCCGGTTGGTCACTCGTGGAGAAAAATTGACAGATGGCTGGAACACAATTACGAGGAGCTTTTCGATAACTTGTGTGAGGGCTGTACACAGAATGATATCAACGAATTGGAGCACGAACTAGATTGTAGCTTGCCACTAGAGGTTCGGGAGTCGTTGATGATGCACGATGGGCAGGAGCGCCCGGGTTTGCCTACTGGCATCATCTTCGGATGTATGCTCCTTGACTGTGAGGAAATCGTCCAGGAATGGAAGAACTGGAGGACAGTCAATGAAGAATTCTTGAGCAGCTCGATGATGAACTCGGTCCCGAAAGCAGTCGTCAGCTCGTCTTCGGCCGTTCCGCCCACGCAAGCGTCAAATCCCATGTGGAGACAGGATCTTCTCGAGCGTCAGGACTCGCAGCCCCCGAATGCTGTTCAAAAGGCGTATGCTCATCCTGCGTGGATTCCTCTGGCTCGCGACTGGGGCGGCAATCACATTGCGATTGATCTGGCCCCCGGGCCTGCTGGGAAGTGGGGGCAGGTCATCCTATTTGGCCGTGACTATGATTGCAAATATGTGGTCGCTCGGTCTTGGGCCGCATTTCTGGCCATGTTTGCCGATGATATTTGCGGCGGCAAGGTTCACGTGGACGAAGAAACCAATGAGCTCAAGCTTCTCGAATTCAAGGCGCAGAATGTCGAACCCCCTTATCTCGAGATTTTACGCTGGAGAACTGATCAAAAGTATGGTCGAAAACCACCTCGCCGCAAGACTCCCAGCGGCTTGGGACTGACTACAGGAGGCAAATCTGGCCAAGCATCCCCCTATGGCAGCCCCACCCCGAGTGAAGAACGAGGCAGGTCGCCGCATCGCTTCTCAAATCGTGGTTCTACTCAAAGCCCAAAGACTCAGTTTGGCATCTCAAGTCCCCTGGCTCGCGTCACGGAAGAGGCCACAAGTCCTGTTCACACCACAGCGGATGCTAGTAACTCAGAACTTGCATTCAAAGATGAACAGACCGAGGATTTGATGGAGATTGCTACGCCCCAAATATCTGGGAAAGAGAATGACGAAGCACTGGGAGCCGAGCCTGAGCATGGACTTTCAGAAACAGACAAGGGACTGTCAGACCAACCTCCCGCTGCCGGGTTGAACCCTGAGGTCTTAGGCGAGATGAAAAATGTAGCTATCTAGACATCGTTTCTGCAGCGCTGTTTTGTTCTTTGTATTTCTGCCAATCCGTTTCCCTTATCATGCCTTCGCTCTGACTATGAGCATTTTATACTTTCGCAGTATTAATGAAGGTTGATCTTTTGTTCGATTGTCGAGCATGCCATTTTCTCCTCGGCCCATTGGCCAGCGATGGGGATATTAATTTATTATCTGAGTCCATTGTATAAACTTCTCACTTTGTCCTTCATGGCCCCAATGGCTTTGGCTTTTGTTTCTTACTCTACCTCATTTGCTGTCCCAGCATTTTCTGTTGATCGTCATTGCTTAGGCAGTTGTCTGTGGATCCTTTCGTCGCCTTTTCTTCTCTGTTATATGCCTTTACGATGTTTGTATGTAATCTTACTTGACAATGATGCGGTATCCGACCACTTCCGGCGAGTCATATCCAGTCATTCTTCTATTTCAATCGCTCGGTTCCTGGCCATGAACACTCAAGGAAGTGTTCAATGGTAAATCTGCCAAGAGTCGGATCGCCTGCAGCGACCATCCGTCCCATCGTGATGAAAATGCGCAAAATGACTAAGGCAGGTGGCTAACATCTTTGTTTTTTCCCGACACGAACTTTGCATCGATCACACGTGGCTCGTTTGATTCAATGTTTCGAGCCATCGGGTGAAAGCACTTTTGCTTGTAGCGGCGACAACCATAGATGAGCTTGGCCATCATTTGATTGATCACGCGAAAATAAAAGGTCCTATAGCTTAGTGCGTGACGCAGAAACTTGCGATTAAAGCGCATCTGTTCACCAAATGCTCACAGACACGGGCATCCCAGCACCACAGTTCATGGTTCGGGATACTCAAATCCGTCAACTATGCAAGGGCCTATTGCTTCCATCATTATGCTTTCTGGGGTCGGAAAGGGTTCATCTTGTTCAACTCTCAGTCACCTTGCGTTGGTGATTACGCCCAGGCCCTATTTTGGAGGCGAATTCAATGCTAATCCCAATCATCATCCTCACCATCCTCACCGCCAGCAAGGCGGCGTTGATGTACGTTACCGCTCCGGATGGCCCGTTGCCTTCCATACCCTCGCCCATTGTTGTCGTTGTCGCTGTCTTCGTCAGACTGGTCTGAGGTGTCACCCGTGGCCTTGATTTTCTCTTGGGTGAGAATTCCTTTCCAAAGAAGTCGTTTCTCTAGCGTTGCCGTGCTGAACCCGTCTGTCCCATCGCGCCCACCTGATCCAAGGCCCTCGAATCCCACCACACGTTCGACCGCTACCCCATCTTTGAAACCTATGACACAGGGAAGGACACGAATCTTGAGCTTTTCTACAACAAACGGGGTGTCCCGCACGTCAACCCGCGCAAAGCGTACTTCGTGGTGCTGAGAAGCCAGCGCCCGGATGTGCTCGTCCATGGTGCTGCAACGCGCGAAATCTGGGTGTGCGAAGTGAATGACACATCGGTGGGTTTGTGTTGTGAAATCCAGAAGTAATTGGTCGGTTCTTAGAATGGGATAGAGGTTATCCTCAACGACTGTTCCAATAGGAGCTGCGGTGCTGCGGGCCGCGTCGTTCTGGGCTGCAGTAAACTCAGCATTGAGCTGTTCGATTCGATGCGCGCGGTACGATGAATCGTCTTCGTTCTCCAAAGCTTCAAGAAGGGCATCGTCGTCGGATTCATCCCGGTCTCTGGTAAGATGATGGGCCATGGAGATGAGCGTTTTGGCGAATGTTGACGAATCTGCGTATGTAATTGGTATCCTTGCTGGGAATAACAAAAAGACAAGGCGAGATACTGGAGGTGTTCAGCGGAGAGAGGAAGCGAACTGAAGGGAGGAAGATTGTCTGTGTTTGCTCGTGTATTGTCCGTTGTGGGGGACTGTATTTGTATTCGGAGTATTACCGTAATTGTATGTTATATGTACATAAGCTGGTAAATTATTATTACTTTTCAATACCAATTGAGATTGCCGCATCCGGAACCAGAGATCGGCCTCTGCCACCTGCACTGCAGCCAGTCAAGAGTTTTGCTGAACAACACTTCCCGACTCTTCCTCACTCCTTCACCCTGCAGCCTTTATCAAATTCCTCCCATCTTCTCACCATTACCACTCTTATTCCCCCGCCCCCCCCCAAAACCTCTTTCCATTCTCTTTCTCTTATCATTACTTTTGCGCCTTCTCTTGCTCCTCCGTTCAGAGCCATTCACCTGAGGGACTTGTCTGTATCTTTGATTTTAAGGTTGTTACAAGGACTTTTTGTTCCTTGAAACAACTCCTATCGACACCTTGTCGCTCACTCCGCAAACTGCGACTATCTGAATCCCATTTGAACATCCTCTCTCCAATTGTGCTCTCGCCAATCCCCTCCGTCTCAAGTCAACAAAATGGCCGACGGAAAGAGGACAGATGACTATACGATTGAGATGGACAAACTGGATCAAGGCAACAAGGGTTTCGAGGCGCCGCCGCCGCCTCAGCCAAGGAGCGCCCCATCCAACTCTTTGCAAAATAATCCAATACTGCCAGTATTAGCTTACTGCGGATCGTCCATCCTGATGACAGTGATGAATAAATATGTCCTCTCCGGCACGGACTTCAATCTCAATTTCTTCCTCCTCTGTATCCAGGTACGTCGATGCAGCATTGAGCACCAGAAACTCAAATTTGCGCGAAGCGCGTGTACGAAGATGCTGACCGCAGTTGTCTTTATCTGTCCCCAGTCCGTCGTTTGCATCGTCGCAATTCAGACGTGCAAAGCCTGCGGCATAATCACTTACCGTGATTTTAGCGCGGATGAGGCCAGGAAGTGTATGCAGTTCCAAAGGCAGCCCTACCCGTTGAAGCAGATGCTGACTGATTCTCGATCATACTTAGGGTTCCCAATTACCCTGTTGTTGATCGGCATGATCTACACGGGCTCTAAGGCGCTCCAGTTTCTTTCAATTCCAGTATACACCATTTTCAAAAATTTGACCATCATCCTTATCGCCTATGGTGAAGTTCTGTGGTTCGGTGGCTCTGTCACCGGGCTCACGCTGTTCTCCTTCGGCCTGATGGTTTTGAGCTCACTCATTGCTGCGTGGGCAGACATCAAACACGCTGTCGAAAGCAGCTCCGACGCGACCACTACGGTTTCGACATTGAATGCCGGCTACATCTGGATGCTGATCAACTGCCTCTGCACTTCTTCCTACGTATTGGGCATGCGAAAACGGATCAAGCTCACAAATTTCAAAGACTTTGATAGTCAGTCGTTTCCCCTCCGATCATGATCTCGCATCCGCCCTGTTTCTGACGTACCTTTCTAGCCATGTTCTATAACAACCTTCTCTCCATTCCTGTGTTGATCGTACTTTCCGGCTTGCTAGAGGATTGGTCATCTATGAACGTCAACCGCAATTTCCCCCCTGTCGACCGTAACAGTATTATCTTCGCTATGATTCTCTCGGGCTTGTCTACGGTCTTCATTTCATACACATCTGCATGGTGCGTTCGTGTGACTTCTTCCACGACGTACTCCATGGTCGGCGCTCTCAACAAGCTGCCCATTGCGGTTTCTGGATTGATCTTCTTCGATGCACCAGTCACGTTTCCCAGTGTTTCAGCTATTGTCGTGGGCTTCGTCAGTGGTATTGTCTATGCCATTGCCAAAATCAAGCAGAATGCCAAGCCCAAAACGGGCGTTTTGCCCACCGCTAATCCTCCCGTGAGCGCCAGCAGTCAGAGCATGAGAGATTCGTTGCGGTCTTAAATAGAGTTACGCTTGTTAGCACAAACGTTCTGGCTCTAGGATAGAGTTGCCAAGCTGACCACCGGGACCGGTGCTCTGTTTGTGTGATACTTCCACAGTGCAGCGTGTACAAATCATTAGACTGAGTGAAACAAGGAAATCATGCTAATTCAGTGGGTGCAAGAGGCCCTCAAGGCTCATTGTTGCGTTTTACATCTTCAAAGCCCCTTTTCGTCTTGACTCAGTCACTTCAACTTCATTTCTATGCTGCATAATATTCTTCGACTTTTAGTCGGCATCCCCAGCATTTACATTTTCACCTTCAGGGTGCGCAGGGGATGCGACAACATTTTCTTGACCAGTGTGTTGTATCTCCGTTTCTCTCGGAATTTCCTCCTCCATCCGCATGGGGCATGGCTAAAGGCGTGTCTTTTCCTTTGACACGGGTTCATTTCACGAAGTCCACCATGGGAAGCGAAGGCAGCATGGGGTGGGGGTGAATGAACCAATGTGTCTTAGTGTCTTGAGTCTGTATATATGAAAGTCCTATATCACATTTTAATAAAGTCATAGATCCTGGTAAATAGTATAGCTGTCGGAAGAGTCGATGTCGCATGCTAAATGTTCTACCTTGGATAATAGGGGACTTTTTATGTTTCTCACCTGGTATAGAAATGCATGTTTGAGGGGGGGGGAAAGATCAGTCAAACTTACACGGCGGTGGCTATACCATAAATACAGGCAATAAAATACCTAACCTCCTGATAGTCAACCACATCCCGACTTGACCAAGAGCGGCGAATCAATTCATCAATTGCCCTACTTTACATTCTGTGGCTACCTAGCCCTGTCTTTCTCTGTGTCTCCCTCGCCTTTCTTTCGTTTTCTCTTTTTTTCTCTGTTCTATTGGTTTGGATAATCAATGGGCAAAGCCAAGAAGGGCCGCCTCCAGAAAGGCTCCGGTGTTGCCGCGGGGGCAGCAGCCCATCAGCCCAAAAAGCACCGGAAAATGCACACATTTTCTCGACTGTCCACGACGACAACGACTCCTCCTCTTGGTCCCCCCGCAATTAAGCATGATGGCAAGGATTCAAAGATTATAACAGGAGTGATCACCTCGCAACAGCCAAAACAGCATCGGCGACCCATCGTTCCCTTTGGGAAAAAAGATCGCATCTTGTTGGTCGGGGAAGGTGAGTTCGTTGTTTGCAGCTAGTTCATCTCGCATTGCTCTTGCACCATATCCTTCCTTCCTTGACCATTCTTAAGGCTGCCTGCTTGCTATTATGCCAGTGTCTCCAAGGCTTAAACAGCTGGCGTTGCAGGAATGCATCTTTTTTTTGCTAGGCCGCAACGTCTTGATGACCTGGCACGAAGGAGGGTTGAGGCGGGCAGTGTGATTTGACACGCCCGAGAATACTTTCGCGCTACTTTGTCCTTGAAACATGCTTGCTATCATGGACTGTATGGTTCCAGGTTATAAGCGGCAGGAATTCCCCATTGTTCGCCATGGCATCACCTGATCTACTTCCAGGAAATATTAATCAAAATTCTCTAGGCGACTTTTCCTTTGCCCGCTCCCTGATCCGTCAGTATCGCTGCAAGGCTGTCCTGGCTACTTGTTATGACTCCAAGGAGACTCTTCAGCGCAAATACCCCCAGGTGGATCTCAATATCCACGACATTCTCACAACATTCAGCAACCCAGCTAGCTTGAGTGAAGACAAGAACCCATCGCTTGGTCCAAAACGTCAGCTTCCCAAGGTCCTGTTCTCCGTCGATGCTCGGAAACTGGGTCTCCCTGCGGGTGGCGGCAGAGACGTTCGCAATGGCTGGTCTCGGCGAGAGCGTCGGCGTCCGGCATGGCAACAAGCGAGAAATGTAGCTCTCGCTTCCGCCCCGGATGGTGGGCAATGGGATATCATCTCCTTCAATTTTCCCCACGTCGGCGGTCTCTCCACCGATGTCAATCGACAGGTTCGTGCCAACCAAGAACTCTTGGTAGCTTTCTTCAAGGCCTGCATCCCATTGCTATCGCCCAGTACAGGGCTGGTGGATGACGATGAAAGTTATGAGTGGGAGGACTATGAAGGTTCAGATTCGGAGACCAGCCAGAATGATGACGACGATGTCGCCGAAATTAATAAGCCATTACGTTCAATAACGGCCGCCGGCCAGGCTGAAGACCAGCATACGTCTGGTCCGGGTCGAATTCTGGTGACCATATTCGAGGGGGAACCCTATACCTTGTGGAACATCAAGGATCTTGCGCGGCATGCTGGCCTGCGAGTGGTCACGAGCTTCAAGTTCCCGTGGGCTTGCTATCAAGGCTATTCGCATGCACGGACACTGGGCGAGATCGAGGGGAAACGTGGAGGCAGAGGCGGATGGCGAGGTGAGGATAGGGATGCAAGAACATATGTATTCGAGCTTAGGAGAGATGACCAACCAGTGCCTGGGAAGAATGCACTATCGACCAAAGCTAATCATGGCGCGAGGAAAAAACGAACGAGAGAAGCTTTCGATAGTGACAGTGATTAAGAACACGACCAAATCCCATAACTAAACCTAGATATGTATACGAATGAATCGAGTCGAGAAGATCACACGGGAATGTCAAGAAGAGCTTCGATCATTTGAAGAATCCGGCATCGAGCATTGATGTCTTCACATAATGTATACCTTCTTCATTTCACCTTCATCAAAAATCTCGCCGGTGGTTGGATCTTTGACCTTTCCCGAGTCAACACAACCGACATTCTTGCTCAAATCTATCAGCCGCTGCTGGCCATAAATTCTGCCGTTGGGTAGAACTATCGGATCGCTTTCGACGTAGCTCTTCGTATGGTGAGCATAAGGCATATTACGGGCAAGTTCGTTGAGCTCGGTAGAGCAAATGGGGCAGACGGATGTTGTAGTAGAGAGAGAATTGGAACTTGAAGAAGTGTAGGCTGAGTGACACGAGGGCGTCTTTAAAGCTGATAAGCCTGCTGATAGTGCAATATGAAGCAGAGGGCGGGATGATAGTGACAATAGCTGATGATGAGTGCGAATGAATAGCTCGGAAAGACGGCTCCATCTATCAAGAGAGTATAAAGACTTCACATTTGTTAGTTGAGCGACCGTGTTTCGCTGATAACGAGCTCTTTCTTTACCTTATAAGGTTCAGCTTTAGTATCTTGCGGAAAAGCAAGTAGTCCTGCGGCCCTGTGTATGTCGGCGGATTGCGTCTCTATATACGGGGCGAGGTACTTCTTAGCATGCATCATTGCCTCAACATATCTTTTCCTGTCCCCACTCCTGATCAATTCAATGTATTGTTGCAGTCGGAGTTCAAATTCGAGATTATACTATGATTTGATGTTAACCCTTCGAGTCATATGAGCACAAGAGTGAAAATGAGACATGTCCACAAACCTGGCTCTTCTTCAATGCCGCCTTGTTTTCACCGCACCATTGGAGAGCATCCTTTGTCTCACCTTGACGCAGGCTATCAGCAATACGTTGACACTGTACAAACACGTTAAGATCCACTAGACCCTCAATTCCCTTCTCATGAGCTAGCTGACGTGCACTTTCTATATAGCCAGAGCGCAGCATGTGATCGACAATGAGCCTATTCAACCTGACTCGCGACCACTGGTCGTACTTGACGTCTGCCAAACTCGGGATTTGCTGAAGACTTTCAAGGTGCTGAATGCGTTTTCGGGACTGCTCATGAATACTTTTCTCTTCCTGGTGCAGATTCTCCATCTTGCGCTTCATTCCTTGCATCCGGGATATCATAGCGTCGAGGGCAGCGATGGCTTGGTCGGGCGCTCGGGAATTCGACATTGAGGCATTAGCGATTTCTTTGAGTCCGGGAAGAACAAGTTCCCTCTCCCGTTCAACGAGCCGTTGAAAAGACTTAAAGTTTCGACGTGCAAGTTCATGGGGAAGACGAAGGAGGGATTGGTCCTGTGACATAAAGAGATGTTAAAACCAAGACGGCACTGGCAAATTGTAGACGACTGTCAGTTACCAAGAGCAAATGATTCTCCGCATTGAGCCGGGTTGAAGTAAGCTCCGCCGCCATGACGTCGCAGAGGCCGCACCAGAGACGAAGGAAGTCTTTGCTACTTCAGACACGTGTTATAGAACCTCGCTTGTTTTTGGTCCCCGAGAAAAAGAAGAAGAAAAAGAAGAAGAAGGGAGAGGGGGTGATCAAAGGAAGCTGGAGACAATAGGAGTGGGTGGTAGAGAAAGTCCTCAAAGTGGTATGAGAGGGGCGGCCGTGGGGAAAGGCAGAGACACCGCCCAAGTCACGATACCCTTTCGCAAAACCAAGTCGGCATAACTAAAATGAAGTAATGTTCTTCAATGAGATGCTATAACTGAAAGAAAACCTAGGTCATATAACTAAGACAAATAAACATGTATTTGATGATCGATAACCTTTTCAAACCCAGGACTCCGATACAAAGAAACAAGTATGTTACAGGATTCCTGCCTAGAGGAGGCTCCGAACAGAAGGGGAATTCTCATCCGGAAAACTTTTGCTCTCAAGTCAGGCCCATGTAATTCCCGGAGGTGACTAGTCACTGTCATCACTCTCTTCCTTCGACTTGGACTTTCTTCGATCCTTCTTCTCCTTCTTCTCCTTCTTCTTGCGCTTACGCTCAGCGCGTTCCTCAGCAGTCTCACCCTCATGCCGTTTGCGTTTCTTCTCTTCGTCATTGTCTTCATCAACCTCCATCTTCGTCTGGGAAGATGATGGCTCTTCGGCAGAAGCCGCATTCTCATTTATGGCGGACTCAGTGGCAGGCTGACTGACGGTTTCCTCGGGGGCACTATAGTCTTTATAGTCACTCTTCCACTTGGCGGGGGTAGCCTCGTTGGCACGACCATATTTCTACATGCCAAGTCAGAACAGTCAAATAATTGGTGAATTAGGCATCGTAGACTTACGTCCAGCTTTCCAGCTGACTTAAGCTTCTTCTTTTCCAGAGCCACAGGTCCCAGACCCCATCTGCGAGGGTAAAGGTCGCGCTCCATGATGCACCGCTTGACCTTGGCCACGACACCGTGATCGCAGGTAGACAACTCAACAGTAGACATTTGAGCAATACCAATAGCGATGGCCTCACCCTTGGTAGTCATGAGTACTACCTCCTCGTTGACATCGATACCGGCCTCTTTGCGGACATTAGCCACTGCTGCACTCGTGATTGCGTTAGGCTCCACTTACCAAAGCGAAGGAGGCCAGGAATCATGAGCTTAGCGCCATAGCAGACAGCATTGACGGCACTGTCTTTGACAACGATACGCTTGTATGTCGTAAGGAGAGTCTCAAGAGGCCTGATAACCCTGCGCAGATAAGACTCATCGCGCTGATTGTCATACATCCACTGCGCGTCTAGGACATCGTGCAAAGTCACCATACCGCTGTTCTCATCCATGGCACCACTGCGCACACGCCGTAGCTCCTGCATGTGTGCTCCGACCCCAAGAAGGAGACCGAGGTGGACACAAAGGGTCCGGATGTATGTTCCAGCCTCACAGCTGACCCAGAAGACACCAAGGTGTCTATCGTTATCGAACTCATAAAGCTTGCTCTCATGGATTGTTCGAATGCGGAGTTGACGCTTGACAGCAGAAATCAAAGGTGGGCGCTGGAAAAGTGCGCCAGTCAACGTCTCGAGTGCCCTCTTGAACTGGGCCTCGCCGCCAGGGATTTTATCGTGAAGACGAATTACACAGACATATTCCTTTCCTGCACCTTGCTGGGACTTGACCAAGCGAGTGGCACGGTCAATACAGACGATCAAGCAACCGGTGACCTTAGGATCGAGAGTTCCGCTGTGGCCAGTTTTCTCCGCTCTTTGTAATAAAAAGTCTCAGTATCTTGGAATCGACTGGTCATGCAAGGCGAGTAGTAATACCTTAAGATCCGCTTCATCCAAGCAACAACCTCATGACTAGAAGGGTTGGAAGGCTTGTCGAGGTTAATAACACCGGAATTGATGTACGACTTTAGGTCACGCTTGAGAGGAGAGCAGCCTGCAGGAATTGGGGTGAAGTGACCGGTTCTGACAAGAACTGACATGGCAAAATCAGCACGGGCTACATAGGACTGGATATTCACAAGTTTGAAGTGAACGTACGCTTGTCATAATTCTTCAGTAGAAGCGGCCACTCCGAGGTATCGATGTTGGAGGCACTAGCCTCTGGCTTAATCGTGTAGTCCATCTCGTCCTTAGCCACTGTAACCGCCATTGTGAACAGTCTGGCCTGAAGGGTTTTGAGATAGCCAAGTAAGTGCGCGCGTTGGGAAGATGGCGCAGGAAAAATTGCACTTCCCGAGCTAAGGTTTTTGCTCTGGCACTAGCGAGGAAGAAAGTCTAGGAATTTTTAGAAGTGCGGCAAAGGCTGGAGCGACCAATACCGTTAGCGCAGAAATTTCGCCCTCCGGCTCGATGTCCCGTGACCTAGACTTTTCTCCATGATACAACAGGCTCGTAGGTGGAATTTCTTTGATAATAAATATTAATATTGTCTCTGATGGAGTTCCAAGACAATATTAAATATTACCGTACAGTACGCTCCCGACTGCTAATCCTCACAGCTAAAGAATAAGTAGCATGCTAGCGATTATGTGTCGCTTGGCCGCCCCAGACCTGCTTGACGAGCGCCTTTCTTTCTCTTCAGGAATCAATCCCAGCCGCAGCAACTGCGAACCCTTTGTGAACGGCTCCTTGTATTTCAGGGTACTCTTAACTCCTGCTGCTAGCATACCGTTGCTGCATGTTCCCTTTTCTGCTTCTGCACCCTCCTAGGTAGTTACGACCTCGTCTCAGTCACTTCCAAGTCGTCTGCCCGGACCTCTTCGATTCCATGGCCCCTGGAACGCAGAAGTCCAGCTTTCAGAAGCGGCGGCCTGGGTCTGATCCGCTGGCCGAAAAGCAGTACCGTAGGTACGGTTATCGCCACGGGGCGTGAGATCGGAAAAGAATCTCCTGATGAATGCCGGCGTAACAAGGTAGTTTTGTCCACCTCCAAACGCCGGATAGATACGGGTAAGGAAATCATACAGATGCGCAGCGACTATGCCCGTGCCATCGCTTAGAACGGCTGGCCATCCAATAGTGACCAAGGTGAATGCAAGCATCGCCCAAGGCAGAAATTCCACCGGTATCTGGACCACAAAGAATGTCGCCTTTCTACCACGATTTTCCTGGGAAAAGGTGTAAACGAAGGCCATGATCAGAGCTAGGAAGTATGATCAGTAGATACACGCATGCTCGGTGCTACAACGGGCTCACCAGAGGTAAAAGTTACGCTTCCCAACAAGCAGCCTGCAGTGAGCTTGGGCTTGTTAGTACAGGAGGATAATTGATGTGGCTACATAAAGCGGAACGAAGAAACAAAATCTGGTGAACAAAAATTTTAATAAGGTATATAGCAGAATGTAGGGCACCATAACCACCAGCGTAAACCATTGCATCACGCTAGCTATCTCACTGGTCGTCCCACCATGCCTGCAACAAATATAGCCCTGAAAGGATCGATGAGGTAGGCACTATACGGATGCAGGGGTGATCTTCCTCGTTTCCAGGAACCGCTTCAGCTAGAATGCGCTGGGCGGGCAGATATGCGAGGTTTGTTTTTGGTTTGGGGATGGTGAAGATTGGGAAAGAGCAGGGTGGTTTGAGAGGCCCGGAAAATCCGGAAGGCAGCAAGTGGACAAGCCATCTTGACAAAAACAACTGACGCCCTTGACTTACCATTATGACGGAGGCTACAAAGATCGTATACACGAAGAAGTCACCTGGACCGGACAACCTAGGTGATCTAGTTTCCAGGGAGCTACCGTAAGTGTACACTAACGGCATGTTAGCACGCCTTTGAGTCCGATCCAGGACGGCACCGTACTGAAGTAAACATCCAGGAATAGGGAAAGGCGTGGTCGCGTGATCATGAATGAGGTGAAGAGTCTCCAGATCTCTGGGAGAAATTTGAATACAAGGCGGGACTCGAACAGGCAATAATAGCCATTTAATAATCCACCATGTATCAAAGCAGACTGTGCAAATGTAAGTGCAGAGAGAGTCCTGGTTGCATTATTAGTTCTTGTCCAGGGCTACAAGGTGAGTATAAACCCCAGATTCACTTGGGACATACCTTATGACAGGAGGTGCAGACCAAAATTGATCCATAATGTAGTCATTCAGTCTGGGACTAGACAGCCGCAGATATTTCTTTGTGTTTTGCAAGGCGCTATTCTTAACATTCACATAAAAATGTCTTCTGTTTGACACTGTATCAACTGTCATGTAGGAAAGGAAACAGACCGCAATTAGGTTAAGAAGGGGTTCTTATAGGTAGCTGAAATGAAGGGGAGAGTTGTTGTGTGGAACTTGTTAGCTTGGCTCGGTGAGTAATTTTCCGTTCCGGTAAACGAGATCAGTTGGACCTGCGAATGTAGTTTGCAACACTCTGCTTTGTCAGCTTGAAAAATTAAGTTACTCCGCCGCGTACGTGAACACAGGTCATCTGAACGTTTTTTTAGGCTCAGGTGGAACGTTCCCGCGGCACGTGATGTCAAGCCCTTTATATAAGTAGAAACGTTCTACACAACCCTATGAATTACTGTTTTTTATTATTAAAATTCAAATTCCTCTTACATTCTTAAATACTCTTATTTCTAAGTAATTTTTCTAAAATATCTTCTGACTATTTAAAAAATAATTTAGAAAAATTACTTAGAAGTAGAGTATTGAAAAGGATGGCGTGAAATAAAATTTTCTGTTTATATAGATGACAGGGTCGCTTGGAAATCATGTGACCAGGCTGCTTATTAAGCAGTTTTCGTTCCACGTGAACCGAAAAAACAGTACAGCCGACCTGCAACCATGCCGCGTACTTCATAGTAATTTACCTGCTTTCTTCCCACTGTATTCCGTATTACACAGTAGTCTAATTAATTCCAAGTTACAAGTGTAAGCGGGGGATTATCGGATAACTGCTATTGACACCGGCTGTAAGTATGTAACTAAACTCTCAATAGTAGGCGGTAAGCCTCATAAATCTTTTATTCTCTGGATAGTAATATTCTAGTACAGAATAAAATACTCTAATATCAATACAGATCTTGTCAATTCTAATAAAAAGGATAAGAAAAATCCTCAATAAAGAACCCTAAGAGCAGCACGGAGGTATATCCCAAAAGTTATTAAACTATAATAATTATCTTGATATAAACTGGGTATAATAATATTTTATATAATATAAATATAGTCTAAAAAAATAAATTATAAAGCTAGATATAGTAAATATTACTCTAAAAAATATAATTTATAAAATTAAGTATAATAACTATTATTAGATTAAATCTAGTTTAGAATATATTAAAAAGTTTTATTTATTTAAATATTAGTATTATAAAGTTATATTCAAATAATATAATTTATAATATATTATATTAATAAGTTTATATATATATTTCAGTTAAAAAGATTAGTATAATTTAATAACTTTTAGAATATATTTCTATATTTTCAGCTTTTTATAGTTCTAGAATCTCTAATATAATCTTAATATAAGAAGAATCTTTCTATAGGAACTTGTATTTTAGGATAAATTCTAATAATAATATAAAAATATATTCCAAAAATGATTAAACTATACTAATTTTCTTAGTTAAATAATATATATTAACTTATTAATATAATATATTATAAGTTATACTGCTTAAAAATAGCTTTATAATATTAATATTTAAATAAATAAAACTTTTTTAAAATATTTTAACTAGACTTAATTTAGTAGTAGTTACTATATTTAATGTGAATAATCGCTGCAAGCGAGGATTGATTAGATAAAGAAATTGTTTATTTAATAGAGAACCTGGGAGGCTGGGAGGCTAAGTATATTTGTCACGGATAACTCTCAACACCCTAGTTGGCCGCCTATAAGTCTCTTATATCTTCCCTATATAGTAGTTATAATATTAATAATTCTAATTCCTTTTATATATTAAATTCTTTTTTTTGCTAGACTATAGAAGAATGAAAATTAGTTTTAAATTTATTAGACTGTTATTATTCTATATCTAACTAATCTTTTTTTCTTAATAATTTTAATTTTTTTTAGTTACCTATAGAATATAGTATATTATTTTAATAATTATATTAAAATAGCAATTTAAAACCGAAAAGTTTTTTTATTTCTAAAGAATTTTTATTTTTTATAATCTTAGATTTTTTCTTAAAAGATCTTACTATAGTTAAAAATATTATTAGTTATTTCTAAAATTATTAGTATTTATAGTACCAAGCTGCCGAATTATAAAAAAGATTTAGTAAAATAATATTAAACTAATATTAGATTACCAGCAGAAATTTTTATATTTTTTATATAATTCCAAAATAATTATTAAAATCAAGAATATTCTACAGTTTAAACTTTTTTTAATATTTAGAATTAATAAGAATAGTTTTATAATTTGGATTATAATTTTTAAAGAATATCTGCTAAATTTAATATTAATTATTATAAAATTTTTAAAGCTATAAGTTATATAAGTATAATTTATTAGTAAAAATAATATTAATATTTTAATAAACTGCTGTTTAAATAAAAAAATATTAGCTATTTATAGCCTGTATTTTTAAAATAGATTTTATTTTTAATTTAAAATATTATTATTTTTAAATCTGATGTTATCAGCCAGTTGGAAAAAATCTAATAAAAAGATAATTAAGATCTATATAAGTTTTATACTTATTTTAATATTTTAAAATAATATTTTCCTAGAGCTATTAAAAAAAATAAAATAAAATTTTTTTATTAAGTTATTTTTTAACTTAAATTATTATATATAAGAATATATATATTAATGTTAGAAACTACTTGACACAGTAGACACACTGGTTAGGCAATGTGGAAGCCGTTTAAATGATCGAAATCAATCTATTTGGTGCTAAGATATAAGAATTTTAAGCATAAGAAAAAGAAGAAAAGAAAGAAAAAAAAAATATAAGCCCGTAGCTTATTTATTATAAAATAGCTCGGAAAATAAATAAAATAAATACTACAAAGACAGTAAATAAACTAACTAGGTTTGTTAGATTTTCGGGATTAAATAGATTAATTAAATAAATTGGGTTAATAGAATATTCGGGGTGCTTAAAGTTAGTTGAATATACTAAATATATTAGATTAATAAGATATACTAGATATTATTTTTATATAATTCTTCTTTTTAGTTTTAACTGTCTATAAATAATAGATATTTTTTTAGTCTTCTTTCTGGGCGTCTAGTAATTTTAGTAGAAGTTTTTATTATACTTAAAAAATTATTATTTAAATAGTCTGTTAACAGATCGTCGGCTTTTATAGTAGTAAACTAAGCTTAAAAATATTTCGAAGAATCTAAATATTTAGAATATATATTATAAAAGTTTTTTAGAAAATTAACCGCGTTATAAAAGTTTTTAACTAAATACTAAATATTATCTGTAGTATTATAGTTTTTTTAGATAATCTAATAAAATAAATATTTTCAGTAAATTTATAATACTAAGATCTTGTTAATTTTATACTCGGTTTTTTTTAAACTATTATTAGAATTATTTAGTCTAAAATCTGTTTCGGTATAGATTCTAGCATAGCTGTATAATATAATTTTTTAAAATAAAAAACAGAATAAATACAGACTGAGAATAAAAGATCTAAACAGTATATATTTTTAACTTTATTTAAAATCTTATAAGATTTATACTACTTATCTACCAACTTTTTTAATAGCTGGTTTTAATTTTAATTTATATAGTCCACGAATACTTTTTTTTTTTTTAAAAAGCTGTGTTTTTCCGGTAATAGTTAATATTAAATATTTACTATTTTTATATTTAGACTATATTTTTTTACGAAGTTTTATATTTTTTATAATTAAAGAGTAGTTTAACAGGCTGTTTTAATAGCTTTAATTTCTAACTTTTTTTTTAATAATTTTATTTAGTTAAATAAAAGTTATAGTTTATAGCTATATTTAGCTTAAAAAAATAAGATTTCTAAAAAGATATATAATAAATAAGCAGCGGCGAAGTCTATTATTAGTAATATATTTGATTAATTATTTTAAAAATAATTTATAAAAAAAATATGTTTTTAAACTAGATATTAATTTATATTTTTTGTTTAGCTGTTTATTTATAAATAGTATACTGTCGAAAACTTAAGTTTAATTTATAAGATTCTATATAGTTCTATTTAGAATTTAGAGACGAATTAGGATTTATAATCTAATATAATTATATTAAAAGATTCTATTTATATATAAATATATTTAAGAAATAATACCGCTATTTTCTTTATAATAATTATTTTTATATAAGAAATTAAAACTATCTGTTTATTAAACCGGTTTATAACTATATATACTATATTATATTTATACCTATTTATTAAAAGAAAGTAGAAGTCTATTAAAATATATTACTATAATTAATTAAATATCAGTAATAAATTTAATAGTCCGGGAAAAAGATCTCTTCAGTAGTTTTTTCTATTATATATTATATAGTTATTTAGATATCTATATATATCTTTGTTCTATATATTCTAATAATATTATTATTTTATAAGTTTAAGGATTTTTATCTATTCTAAATAAACTATTAACAGTTATTAATATATTTTATTTAGAAGTTATATTTTTATATTATTTATATTTAAAACTATTAGTCGAAACTTGTTTAACAGTAAACTATTATATAATTTATAATTACTTTTTAGATTAAAAAAAAATATTAGGCTTCTGCAGAATTAATAAAAATATAATTTATTTTTAAAATCTAATTAATAATTTATATTATTTTTTTAAAGGTGCCAGGCGTGCGATATTATCTAAATAGATATTTAAATCTAATTATTCTAGTTATAGCAGGATTTGTTTTTATTTATTTAAAATAATATTTTCTTGGTTTTAGCAGATTAAAGCGTCGGCTAGAATATTTTTTTTTCTAATTAATAATAGATTTAAAAATAGAAATAGAATAAAAATTTGGTTTATTTTACTTACTATATATTTAGTTTTTTTATGGTTATAAAATATTTAAGAACTTAGTAGTCAGTAAGAATCTTAAATTATTTTATATTAAATAGTTTTTTTAATTCTATTCTTTATACTTTAAAAAAACAAACTATTATAAAAAGTTTTTTATTATAAATATTATAGTTTCGTTCAGCTGGTACTATAGTTTTTGAAAAAAATATAATAGAATATTACTAGTTTTTATTTTTTTATATTAATATTTTAGTAACTATTTTATCTGAGATATTTATTTCTATTTAAATAGATTTTAAAGGCTTATAATATTTTAACACCGGTATAAATATAAAAAATTATTTTAATAATTTAAATACTATTTAGCAGTTACTATTTTATATAAAAAAAATATTCTAATAAATTAATAGAATTAGAAATTTAATAATCCGATTATAAGTCTTAATAAATTATTAATAAAAGTTACAAAATTTTAGAAATAATTAAACTTCTTTAATTATTATAGAAATAGTCTAATCTTATATAATAAAAGTCTTTTCTAAATCTATACTAATTTTCTTTATAAAAACTATAAATTTTAAGAACTTGGTTTTTATAATATAAAACTTATATTTATAAATAGCAGCTTACAGTCCTGCTTTTTATAGTTTTTAAAAAATATATTATATATATAATTTATATTCTGCTAGATTTTAACTGTATATTAAAATATTATTTATATATACTATTATAAACAGATTAAAATAATTATTTAATATTTTATTTATAAATCTTTAAAAAGCAGCAGGTTTATTTATTAATCTAAAAGAAAAAATCTTATATTTATATATACTATAATAGATTTAAAAAATAGTTAAGTTCTCAAAATCTATATATATTCTAATTTAATAAAATTCTTATCTAATATTAAATTTAATAAAGATTTTTACTATTTTTAGTTAGTTTAGAATTTTATTAATTAGCAGAAGTGGATATAGATTCTTTTTTATTAAAATATTAAGTTTTTGATAGTTTATATATAGTTTTAATTCTTCTTTAAATTTTTTAGCTATAAGAATTGGAGATATAAAAAAAGTAGAACTAGAAACTATAAACTTTTTACTTAGATTTTTTTTAATATAGATTTAAGCTGCTTCTAATTTCTTTATAGTTATTTAGTATAAAAAAAAGATTCTAATTAGAATATTATTTTTTAAATAAATTTTATAATTATATATACAGTTTAAAAGCAAGATGTCTAAGGCTTATTTTAAAAATATATTAGCTAGATTATAATATTATTTAGATAAGATTTTTTTAATTTTTTCTAGTTTACTTGCTGGATTTTTTTTTCAGATCTTATTATTAATAGCTTTTTTAATTTTTATAAATAATATAATAAATATCTTTAATCTCTTTAAATATCTGTAAAATTCAACTATTTTTATTAATATAATTTTAATTTTGGTAGAAAAGGATTATAGGGTTATATTTAAAATAATTTTCGGTCTATTTAGAATCTGATTATTTATAGATTTTTTCTTAAGTTTTTGATTTATATATTATAATAATTTTATTATATTTTTTTATAGATTTAAAAAGTACTTTATTTTAGAATTTAAACTAGTTATTTTTTGTTTTTTTTATTTATCTTATAGTTTTGCTTTTTTATATTTTTTTAATAATCTTAATTTATCTTCTAATTACTAATTAGTTAAAAAAAAACAGTTTTTAAAAATTTAGTCTTAACTTATTTCTATAAAAAAAGATTTTAAAATTATATTAAATACTTATTTTTATAATTTAAAAATAGGTTCTGTTCGCCTAATTATATCTTACGAAATATTATATTATAGGATTTAAGATTTAGAATTAGAAATAATATTTTTTTAAATAACCATCCGTCTATTATCAGATTGAATTAAATTATATAAGTAAGAGATATAGCGGTCTTTTTATTAAATCTAATAATATTTTTTGATTTCTTAAGTCTGGCTGCAGTGGTTTCTAGAAATTTTTTTATTTATATAATATAATTTATATTAATATAAATAAAAATATTTATTTTAATATTTATTAATATTTTTACAGATACTACTATAATATTATTCAAAATAAAAATCTAAATTATAAAGCTATTTTCCGGATTTTCTAATAACTTTCTTAAATTAATATATCTATAGTTAATACTAAGTTCGTCTAAAAAAAAGACTTTTTCTAAACAAAGTTTTTTTCTGAATTATTAATAATATTTTCTTTGATTAACTAAATCTAAGGCTTCTTTTTAGAATAATTATAATTTAAATATTTTTATTTTTTATAATAAAAATATTTTTCTTCAGCAAACAGTACTACTTATATTTTATTATTTATATAGAATCTAGAGATTTCTTTCGTGTCTTTTTTAACTTAAATAAATAGATTATTAATAGTTATACTAATTTTTCATACTAAAAAAAAATTAGTTGATAATACTTTATATTTTTATTTATACTTTTTAATATATTGGTATAGATAGTAATAAACTACTTAAAATTAATATTTAATTTATAAAATTCGACTAAAATTAGTTTTTTAAGCTTAGAAGATAGCTTCTAATAAAGATTAAACTTTTAAAAATTAATATTAATATCTGCTTTTTCTGCTAGATAGCAGAATTAGATATAAAAATTATAAAACTTTTAGCTAGAATTTATTTTAAGTTATATATATTTTAAGCAGATGTTTTGCTGTCGGTTCAGATTAATATAAATATTAGTAAAATATATAAAAATATTAAATATATTTTTAAATAAATAGTTAGCTTCTATTCTTAGTTAAAATAATAAATATTATTTAATATTTTTTTTACAACAGCTAGTTATATATATTTTTTAAATAGCTAGATTTTTAAAATAATTAATATTAGTTTTAAGCTTCTATTTTATCACAAGCTTTTAATTATTAAAAATAATATTTTTTTTATTACTAAATATAAAAAGATCGGGAATCTTCAGTATTTTTCAGCTATTTATAAATATCTGATTTATATTTTTATATATTACTAGAGTAGTATTTTTTTATGTAATAATATAATCTTTTTTTGATTTTATAGTATCTAAATTCTAAATTAAGATTTTCTTATCTATTTCAGCCTATACTAATTTTTTTTTTAAAATATTTATTTTATTAGACAGGCTTTTAATCTATTTTTTAAATTTATTATAGATCTGTAGTATTATCTTAAAAATATATTTTAGATTTTTTTTATAAAATTTATTAAATTTTTTACGGGATATATTTTTTTTTAAAATTTTTTAGATATTATTTATTAATAATATTAGTTTTTTACTATTTTACTTGGTTATTTTCGGTTCCTGCGTGTTGTAAGCTATTATAATATATTTTTTTAATTTTTTAGTTATTATACAGTCTCCAGCTGTAATAATAGTTTAGTTTTTTTTTTATTTAGTTAGTTACCGTGCAGCCTACAGCCACAGTAATAAAAGAATTAATAAAATTAAGTTAAATCTATTTCTTTATTATAAGAATTATAATTATAGTTTTCTAAAATTATTTATTATTATTAATAATATGTATACAGAAAGAGTTTCCGAGTCTGTATATAGTTATTTATATATTAAATTAACTATAAGTTTTATCAAGAGACTTGAAAAGAAACAAAAATTACAAAAATATTTAAAATTATATAAAAGCTGTTTAAATAATTAAAATTAATCTATTTAATATTAAGATATAAGAATTTTAAGCATAAAAGAAAAAAAAAGAAAAAAAAAAATATAAGCTTATGGCTTATCTATTACGGGGCAGCTTAAAAAATAAATAAAATAAATATTATAAAAATAGTAAGCAGACTAACTAGGTTTGCTGGGTTTTCGGGATTAAATAGATTAATTAGATAAATCGGGTTAATAGGGTATTCGGAGTGCTTAGGATCAGTTAGATATACTAGATATACTGGGTTAACAAGATGTACTGGGTGTTGCCTTCACAGGCAAGACAAGTATAATAGTTAAAAAATAGTTTTTTATTAATTTTAAAACTAATCTTTAAAAAATCTTTTTTTCTAAAAATTATTAGAATAATATATTATACAAAAAAAAGAGATAAGTAATATAATAATATAAATATTTAGATTAAAAATTTAATAAATCTATATTAATTCTAGAATAGATTATTATAATAGTAGATATAAATTATTATAATAGTAGATATTATATAATAATTATATTTTTTTATTAAGCTGAATTATTTAATATAATAATATAGCTATAAATAGCTTTATTATTTATTTTAATTAAATATTCCTACTAGTAATATTTTTTAAATAGTAGAGTTCGGTACTGTATTAATATTGCCTTCGACACCTCGAGCCTTTTTTCTCGGCTTGGATACTGCCCTTTCTTACTGCTTCGGAAAGGCGATCTTATATATATATTAAGATAGCTAAAATAAAGAAAATAATTATTTATTTATAAATTATTATTTTTTAAGATCTTAAAATCTAATATTAGTAGTATATTTTGCTATAATTCTCGGTCTATCTAAAAATTATTTATTTAATTAAATATTACCAAAAAAGTGCTTTATATTGGTTTATTTATTTTAAATAAATATTTTATTAGTAGAATATTTATAATACTACTAATATATTTTTTTTAATCTTTTATTTATTAATCTTATATATTTTACTATATTCTTATTTATTAATTTTTTAATTATTCTATTTATTAATTTTTTATATATCTTATTACTTACTTCTAACCACTTTTTATATTACCGGAGACGTCTCTTTGACGCTATTATTAAGTATTTTTTTTGCTAAGCTGAATTATTATAGATTATACAACCAACCATAATTTTTAATTTTATCTTTATATAACTAATTATATATAAGTATTATAAGTACTTCCGAATAATATTGTTAGGAACTACTTAATATAGTAGACATACTGGTTAGACAAGACAAGCAAAATAATTAAAAGCAGTCTTTTATTAATTTTAAGACTAATTCTTAAGAAATCTTCTTTTCTAAAAAATCTCAGAATAATATATTATATAAAAAAAGAAATCAATAATATAATAATATAAATATCTAAATTAAAATTTTAATAAATCTATATTAATCCTAAAATAGCTGTGTGAAGACAACACCTAGTATACCTTGTTAACCCAGTACACCTAGCATATCCAACTGACCCTAAGCACCCCGAATACCCCATCGACCCAATTTATTTAATTGACCTATTTAACCCTAAAAACCCAGCAAATCCAGTTAGTCTGCTTATTGTCTTTATAGTATTTATTTTATTTGTTTTCCGAGCTGCCCTGCAACAGATAAGCTACGGGCTTGTGTTTCTTTTTTCCCTTCCTCTTTTTTTTTCCTTATGCTTGAAATTCTTGTATCTTAGCACTAAATGGATTGATTTCGATCATTTGAACGGCTTCCACAGCTGCTATAATAATAATTATAAACTACTATAATAATAAATATTATATAATAATTATACTTTTCCGCCAAACTAAACTATTTAATATAATAATATAATTATAAATAGCTTTATTATTTATTCTAATTAGATATTTCTGTTAGTAATATTCTTTAAATAATAAAGTTCGGTACTATAATAATAAAAAAATTATTTAATAAACTATATATTTTATAGATAAAAGATTTTAAAATAATAAATAAAGTATATATTTTATTATTAATCTAATCAGAATCTAATATAAAGTATATATATAAATAAAAAAAATTAATATATTTTTATTTATTTTTATATCTTAATTTTCTACTAAATTTTTTTTATATTTTTTTTTGTTGTTTTTACTTTTATTTTTATTATTTATTTTATATTTTATTTATTAATTTATTTTCTTAAAATTCTTATTTCTGCTATTTTTTAATATAATATTAATAATTACTTACTATTATTTGGCTGATATATCTATTATATTTAAAATCTTTTTTTATTTATATTACTTAAGAACTAGTATTAAGAATTATAATATTATTAATATAAAAAATTTTAGATCTAGTTATATTTTTAATACTATAATATTTATAGTATATAAATAATGTTTTAATAAAAATTAGATTTATTATTAAATATATTTCGACAGCTTTTTAGTAGATTTTTTAAATTAATAAAAACTAGACTTTAATTAATATACTAGAAAATATTTTTAAGTTCTTATAAATTTTAAACTAAAGTTAAAAGTTTTTTATTAACTATACTATTTTTAACTAGAATCTGAATTAGAATTTAATATTTTATATTTAAATTAATTACTTAATTCTGGTTTTAATTATTAGTTTTAAAATAGTTAAGTTAATCTACTATTATAAATATAAACTAATTAATATTAATAAATCTAAGATTACTGTATATTTTTTTATTAATTTTTTATTAATTTATAAATTAATTTACTAGTTTAATCTAATTTTTTATTATTTTTTTATTATAGGCTGTTATTTTATTACAGACAATCTAATTATACTTTATTTAATATCTAGAAATAACAGGTTTTTTTATAAATTAGAACTAAGTAGATATTTTTTAAAAAAGTTTATTATAAAATATATATTATATATAATAACAAGACCTTTTTTTAGAATTTCTATATTTAAAAAATAAAATAATTCTAATTTTTCGCTGTTTATCTTCTATAAAAATAATATTAATTAATTAGATTAGTTTAGTAGTTTTTTAATAAAAATCTAGTTTATTTATAGAAACTTTTTATTTTAATTATATATTTTAGTATTAATCTTTAAATATATCTAATATAGTAATTTAATATAGATTTAATTATCTTTTTTATATTTAAAAATAAGATATTTTTTATTGTTTTAATTTTTTTTTATTTTTTATAGTTTTAAATAGCTTGCTGAATATTATTTATAGATTTTTCTAAAATCTATTTATTATATTTACTTAGTTAGTTTATTTATTTAACTAGAAAATACTACTTATTATTAAAAGTCTGTTTATTTTTAATATTTTTAATTTTAAACTTTTTTTTTAAGTCTTAAAGATAGAGTTGGTTTTATAAATCTATACTAGATTTTTATTATTTTAATAATAATATATAAAAAATATTATAAATTCGACTATAATAGTCAGACAGAAAAATTTAATATATTTATTTTTTAATAACTGTTAGAATTTTTAGAAATTTAATATATTAAGAAACTAGCTTTCGAAATAAAGTCTTAATTTTTAAATTTTTAATAAATAGTTTTATAAGATTTTTTTTTAAAAATTATTAGCTAGTATTTTTTATTATAGTATTTTTTTATTACTTTATTAGTTTTTTACTAGTAATTTTATAGATTTTTCTATAATATAACTAGCTTATTAATTTAATTTTTAGCTGTAGAGATTTCTTTTTAAAAAATATTAATCTTAATATATAGATAAAAGTCAGATAAATAATCTAAAAGAATTTTTAAAAAAAAATAACTAGTAGTTAAATTTAGAGTATTATTATAAGTAAATTAAATAAAAAATAATAAAATAGACTAGTTTAGATAATTTTTATTAATAAAATATTAAAGATATTATTTAAGAATCTAATTTATTTTTTTAATTTAATTATTAATTTAAAATCGAAATACTATTAATAAATAAAATTTAATTTAAATATAATAAATAATTCGGGACTAAAATTTACTAGTAAAAAAAAATCTTTATTTAAAATTATATTTTATAATAGTTTAAACTAAAGTTTAATTTTTTTTATAAAAAAGTTCAGCAAGTTTTAAAGTAGTTATAATATATAAAATAAATAAAAATTAATACTATTTTATAAATTTATTAATAATAATAAAAATTAAATCTAAAATACTATTTTTTATTATAATAGAAAACAGATTTATAATAAAATCTATAAATAATTTAATAAAAAATTAGCTAGAAATTAATAGTAATTTAAGCTTACTGTATAGTTTATATTTAATAAATATAAGTTTTTAATATATAGAATATTTTCTGATATAAATAATCATATTTTTATTAAGATTTATCTAATAAAACTTTCTTTTAAAAAAAGCTTTTATTTTTAATTACCTAAAATAGTCTACTAGCCGATTATTATAATAAAGATTTAATAAATATTACTAAAGACTTTATTTTATAAAAATATATAAATAATATTTATATATAATAAGAGTATTCTTATTAATTTTTAATATTTTAGTCTAGGATTATCTTCTAAAATAGTAAGTTTTTAATAATATATTTCTATATTTTTATTTTAGATTCTTTTAATTAGAATATATAATTTTTTATTAATTTTAAAATAAAATAAGTTTTTATTTTTATATATTTAAAATACTATTAATATACTAATATATTTATTATAAAATAAGCTTATTTGAATAATTTTAAAATATAATAAGTTTTTATATTTATATACTTAAAATACTACTAATATATTAATATATAAATTATAAAATATTTTTATTTTAATAATTTAATTAACTGTTTTTATACTGGTTTAATTATATTTAGATTTTAATAAACTTAATATATACTAGCAGATATAGAATTTAAAACTTTTTTAAGACTAGCTATAATTTTATAAGAAATTTATTAGCTATTTAATATTATATTAACTTTAGAATTTTTATATTAAACAGAACTTTTAAGTTTTTTTTATTTTTAACAGTAGATTAGCAGAATTATATTTATTAAATTAATATTAAATAATAAAATTATAATTATTAAAATATATATATTATTAAGCCCAACAGCTATTTAGCTTTAATTATTTTATAAAAATCTAGAGATTTTAATAGTCTAAAAAAACTTTAATAAAATATAATAATTTTTTAAAATATTAATACTAATATTTAAACAAATAAATAATAGTAAAAAGCTTTTAGTCTAAAATTAAATAATAAGTTTTAATACTATTAAACTTTTTTAATTAAAATATAATAAAATAATATATTTTATAGTTATCTGGCTGGAATAATATTTCTAGTATATTTTATTAAAAAATATTTATTTTTATCCGGATTTTTTATTAAAAATTAAAATATCTTAATAAAAATATAGTTTAAAAATTATAAAAAAACTATTAGAATATTATTATTTTTTTATTAGTTAATATTATTCTTTCAGGCTTCTTTCTATTCTGGATATTTTTTAAAGAAAAATTAGTAGTAATATAATTAAGAAATAATTTTTAATATAATATTAATAAAAATTATAAAATTCTAAGAATATTTAAATCTTATAATATATAGTTAATATCAGCTATATAAAAATATTAGATATTTATTAGAAATTTATTAATATATTATATAAGAATATAATATATTCTAAAAATTTAATATAATTTTAATAAAAAATATATTTTAATAGCTTAATATAAAGATCTGCTTTTTATAAATATTTTAATACTTAATATAAATAAAAAGTATAAAAAGGACGGTTCTTTAAAAAAATAAAAATATTATTTAAATAAATAATATAAAAAATATTTAAAATATTATAAAAAGCTAAATAAACATAGTTTTAAAAAATAGCCGGAGTATTAGTTAATTTAAAAAATATAATTAAATATTTAAAATATTTATAATAGATTTTAAAAACTATTTTTTATTTATTTTTCTATTTAATATAAATTTAGTAATATATATTCTAAATATCTAGTTTAAAAAAATATTTAGTTCTTATAATTTTATTTAAAATTTCTAAAATTAAAAATAAAAAATAGTAATTTTTAATTAAAATCTTATTAAGTTTTTTATAATCTATATATAATCGGAGATTTTTATTCTTTTTTAATATAAAAAAAATAGAAGTTTCTGCAGAACTTTTAAAAAATTAAATTTATTCTAATTAAATATTTTTATTAATATAATAATAAAAATATTAGAACTTAACTTAAGATAAAAAATAAATAAATTTATATAATAAAATTTTATTATTTTTTAGATTAATAATATTGTAAAGGGAAAAGGTCAGTTAGGTATAGAATAGTAGCAGTCTATTGATTTCAAAACTAATCCTTACTTTCCGAAGGTCTAGCAAGGTTCTAAGAGTTAAATACTAAAAAAGATTAGAGTTATTAACGTCATAACTGTTATATAAAAAATATATAAATAGACTATTAGTAATCTGCTATAGTTCTAGAAATTATCTATAATAATTAGGCTTTTTCTTATATGCGGCTGTTCTCAGCAGTATAATAATAATATAATACTACCGTTTTAACACGGGAGCTAACTATTTTTAAAAGTATAGTAGTAGATAGCAGAAAGTCACAGGCTAGTCCCGTTCGAAATATATATTATAAATAATACTATTCTGCTTTAAAAACACTATGATTTTTTAATAATAATATTAATAATATGAATATACTTCTATATATCTTTTTCAACATCCTCGACATTATCAGCATTATTTATTTTATATCAAAAAATTCGTATTTTTTTACTATTTCTGCGTTTATTTATTTGTTCTAATATATATATATAATATTTATATTTTATATTTTTTTTAGTATTACTAAAATACTAACAAGTAACTGTAGTATTTATACTATAATATTATATCTTCTACAGCGAATTATTGTTTTTTAACTAAAATTTTATTTTTTTTCGATATTTTTTTTGCCTGAAATATCTTTAGACTAGTATAAAAAACTACAAATATAGTTCTAGTAAAAAGTTTAAGCCCTGGTATATTTTTAATATTATTTTATTAGTAAAATATCAACAGTGCGCTAGTTAAAAAAAAATTATATTCTTATAAGTTTCTCTCTATTTAAACTTTTAAATCCCAGCTAAACATATATTAGACGGCGTCGGGAATACTGGATAATACTAGTAATTTATTACTAATTCTCTACTAGTTAAGCTTTTTTTAGGCGGTAAAAATAGAAAAAAAATATGATTCTATTCTTTGTATTTTTTTCGGTTTTTTAACCGCTAATCTCGCCGCTTAGTTTTCTAACGCGAAAAAAACCTACTGCATTAAGCACGGTATAACAGCTGTTATTAAAAAAGCTATAATTATAAATAATATTAACTATCTATAAAAATTATATTAACTTTCTAATAGAAAAATCTAGCTGTTTATTATAGTTTTATCGCGGAGTATTATACTCTTACTGTTTAAACCAAAGACTTATATAAATATTTTTATTTTTTGTTTAATAATACTAGCTATCTATTTTAGTATTATACAGCTGTTTTTTGTCTGAATAATATAATCTATAAGATTATATATTTTTATACCAATAGAAATAATAATAAAAACTGGTATATTACTAATATTAAGAATATTTTTTCTATTAATATTATCTATAGTTTATAGTTTTATTAATATTTTATATTTATTTTTTACACAGTAATACCTTCTACTAGTAATTTTTATTTAATTATTTTTTAATTTTGATAGTCCCGCTGAATATATATAATCCGGGTTTTTTTTAATATTATTTTTTCTATAGTTTATACGCGTAGATATAAATAAAACAGGCATATAATACAACAAACTTATATTTTTTTATTATAAATTATATATATATTATATATATCTTATAGTTGTTTTATTATTATTTCTGCTGTATATTAATTTTAATCTATATATTACAGAATAAAAAGCTACAATCCGATTATTAAATTTATAGACTTTTTATTAAATATTTATTAAATTTTCTACCGGTAACTATTAATTATATTTAAAAAACTATTCCTGCTATTTTACTAGATAGAATTAGTTCTTTTAATAATATAGACTATTTAGTATCTGCTCTACCTTCCACTTCTTATTATTATCTAGATCTGGTATTAGTAAAGTTTCGGGAATATTTTTTCTAACTTTTTAAAATTCTAGCAGAGTAATATAAAAGATATTATATAATTAAATATATTTATTAAGAAGATATAGGTAAAATACTTGTTTTTCTATAGTTTTTAGAATTCTAAAGAACTCTACGAATTTTAAGACTAATTTTTAAGAGATTTTCTTAAATTTAATATTTATAGTAGATAGCTTGATTAAATCTTCTTATTTAAAAATATAGATTATTTTATTATCTTGCTTAAAAGATAGAGTATTATAATAACTATTATAGTAAGTTAATTAGTTTTTATTTATTTTTCGCCAGTTTTTTTTTAGTTTTTTTTATAAAGTATTTAGCTTTTCTAGTCTTTTTAATATTAATAATACCCCTACTTTTATAGAATTATTTTTAATCTGAAGTCTAAACTTAGAAGAATAATCTATTAGAGCTTTAAAAAAAATTATTTTTATAGAAATATTTAGATAATTATTATATATAAATTCTGCCTTATTTAGTAAATTTATCTAGTAGTTTTAATACTTAATTATAAAGTAATATAAATAATATTCGAGAACTTAATTAGCTCTTTTTATTTAGCTGTTGGTTTACGGGTGAAACACAGTCGATAATTATTTTTTAATCTTAGTTTAGTAATAAAAATTAGATTAAAATTAATTTATAAATATAAAGTCTCTATCTATAATTATATTATAAAAGACTCTATATTTTAGTTTAATTTCTTAATAAAATAGTTCGGCCAGTTTTCCTGCTCGAATTATATATAATACTGCTATAAAATAGTTTATTTTTATAAAACAATTAATAATTACTAATATCAAATCTACCTAATAATCCTAGTAGTATAATTCGGGTAGTCCTGTAATAAAATCTATAGTAATTTCGGTTTATAATCTTAATAGAATCGATAGACTTTCGAGTTCTTTATATAGTTAATACCTAGCTAGGGTTTAGTATTAGCAGATAGAGCATATTACTATATAGTTTTCTATATTATTTTAAAAACTAATCTAATAAAACTTTCTGCAGAAAAGTTGTTTAGTTTTATTTTATTTAAAGTAATCTGCTAACAGATTATTATAGTATTATTACAGTAGCTTTTAATATAGGCTTTTTACTTCTAATATATAAAATCTATTTTTAAAATATAATAATCCATCTGTTATAATTTTCTAATATTTAAATAGTTTATTTTTTTTTTCTAGAATTTAGAATCTTAATTCTAAAGAGTTTTAATTAAATTTCTTAGATTATTATTATAAACAGATTTATAAATCTTTTTAGTTTTACTTATACTTTTTATAGCTGTAATACTAGTAGATTATTTATAGTTTATTATATAAACTATAGTCTAGTCAGCCGATTCTATACCGGCAGCGCCCGTAGACCTACTTAATATTATATAAATATTAGATTTAGATCTCTTTTATAAAAATATCTTATTATATCTAAACTAGAATTTTCTAATTTTAGTTACTGCCGAGATCTTAGATATTATTAAAATAAATATTAACCAGTCACAGAGTATTTATATAATATTATTATTATAAAAACTTTTTACTAGCTTGAATAATCTAAATAAAATATCAGCAGGATTGCTCTTATCTAATTAATATTTAATTATAAAATTAAAAGAAATCAAAATCATATACTAATATACTTAACGTCTATTAAGCCAGGATTAATTTATAAATAATCTAAGATTTATATAATCAGATAGAACTTTAATAAAATACTAAGCCCTATTGAGATATTAATACTAATATTTAAAAAAATAGATAATAGTAAAAAATTCTTAATTCAGAGTACTCCAGTTAAGTTCTGTATTTAAGAATTTTCTTAACCAAATAATAACTATATAGTATTATTCTATTAGTTCTGGTTAGATTAAAATATCTACTATTTCTTTATTATAAATATCGGTTTCGATCCGAATAGATTAAATTAAATTAAAAAAATAAAAAAGAAAAATAGTCTGAAATATATTAATAAATCGGTAAAATACCAGTCTTTCGTCTAGAAATAAATAATATATTTCTAGTTTCTTGCTATTTTAACTTTTTTTTAGAAGATTTGTTAAAAATAGTACTAGTAAAAAAAAGTTATAAATAAATCTGCGGTAAAAGTTACAAAATCCTAAAAAGATCTAAATATTATAATAAATAGCAGATAACGGCTATAAAACAATAGTTTTAACTCGATCAGAATCTATTATAATATCTGTAAAAAAAATAATATATTTAAAAAATTCAACTTATTGTTAAAAGAAGAAGTATTTAGATAGTTTAATATATAGATTAGCTTCTTATAATTATATTAGTACTTTCTTAATATATTCGACGTATTTATATCTTATTATTAAAAAAATAAGAATATTATTTAAATATATAATATAAACGATATTAAGAATATTATATAATATAAAATATATATAGTTTTAAAAAGAAGCAGATATATTAGTTAAGCTAAACAGTATTATTATATACTTAAAGTAACTATAATATATATAAAATATAGTCTTCTATTTATCTTTTTTCTTAATATAAATACAATAATAAATATTCTAAATATTAATTTTACTAAAATATTTATATTCAGCTAATCGGTCGAGGATTTCAAAGATTAAAAATAATAAATATCAATTTTTTATTATAATTTTATTAAATTTATAATAATTCATATATAGCTGTAAACTTCTATTTTTTTAAATATAAAGAGAATAGGGGTCCCTATAAAACTTTTAAATAAATATATTCTTTTATTAACAGTATTTTTGTTAATATAATTTTTAAGTACTAAAAATTCTTTTTTTAAAAAAAGATAAATAAGCCTAAATAAAAATAATTCGCTTTTAAAAAGATCGATAGTATAATTCTTATTATAATATTTAAAAAAAATTTTAGATTAATTAGAAGAGAAGATATCGGCAAATTTAATTAGTTCTAGCAGAATAGAATTATTTTAATAGTATTCTAATTTTTTATTATTATCTAAAAGCCACAGTTTCTTTAGAATTTTAATAATTATATAAACATAAGCGCAATTTTAGCAAGCCTTAATAAATTTTCAAGAACTTAATTCCTAGATTTAACTAAATTTAAACTATTATTGCTTGTTTTAGAAAGACAAATAAATTTTATAGTTAAGCAGAATAGTTATAGAAAATAAGATTAAAGTATTTTAAATAATAATAATATATAGTTTAATAAAATACTATTATACTTCTCTTAAATTAGTAATATCTAAAGAAATATTCTATATTCTATAGCTGGTAATAAAAATATAATTAATAGCTTCAAGCCGTAGTAAGAATTTCTAAAATTTTAAAAAAAAATATTATTATATAAATTTAATACTAATCAGATTATATACCGCACAACTATTAATATCTGTATAGATTTTCCCAATATTAAATATTTATATTAATATTAACATCTTATCAGCTGTTTCTATTTTATAATATAGAACTAAGATAAAAGAATTGGTCTTAATCTATTCTATTTTTTTATATTATTTTTCCTAGCTTGCAGTTCTTGAATTTAAGCTAATTTTTTTTTAAGAATATTAGTTAGTAAGATACTTAGTATTATTATATAAAAAATATTATAAAACTTTTCTGACTGGATTAGAATAATTAGTTTTAAAATTAAAAGATTAAGTATTCTTATAGAATTATAACTGTTTTTATAATATATTAGATCTATTAGATTTCTATTTATATTTTTATTTTTATATATATAGATTCTAATAATAAGTAATAAAAAATATTATCTTGTTTTATTCCTCAGGCAGTTAGTATATATATTCTTTAATATAGTAACTAAAATCAGAAAGTAATTTTATAAAAAAAGTATAGCTATATTTCTTTTTAGTAGCTCTAGAAAAATATTATTCTAAAATATTAAAATAAATATAAAATTTATAAGAATCTTAATTATTTTGCTGCCGAGCTTGTTCTAGCTGGTTTATTATATCAGACTTAAAAATAGCAGTATTTCAAATAAAAAAAAATATTTATTTAGTAAAAACAGATTATAAATAGCTAATATTTTTTTTTTATTTTAATAATAATTTTTTAAAATAATAGTACTATTTCTACCAACAAGTCGCGCTTATATGGCTTATAGTCTCGAGAATCTTATAGTAATTATTATAAAACTTAGATAATATCCCCTAAAAATTATAATCTAAATTATAGAACTATTCCTGGTATTTTTAAATATTAAAGAAAAGTTTAAATTGCGGAATATCTTTAATTTTAATATTTATTTTAGATTTACTTAAAAAAGAGAAAGTTTTCTGTTGCCAAGTCGGTATTAATTCGATATTATTATATTAGATTTTCTGTTATAGTTTAGTAACTTGTTTTTTTAACTACTAGTAATCTTATAGCTAATTAATAGTATCTCTGACTGCAGTAAGGTTCTTTATCGAAGAATCTAATAGTAAAAATAATAAACTATCAGCAGTAGAAAAAGTTTCTAACTCGAAACTGCTATTAAAATATAAAAATTATAATAATATACTATATTCTATAAATTACTAAAGAAGAAGGATTAGAATTATAAAAAAAAAAAGTTAGTTAGATATAGAATAGTAGCAGTCTATTAATTTTAAAACTAATTCTTACTTTCCGAAGGTCTAGCAAGATTCTAGGAGTTAAATACTAAAAAGAATCGGAGTTATTAATGTTATAACTGTTACATAGGAGATGCGTAAATAGACCGTTAGCAACCCGCCATAGTTCCAGGGGTTATCTATGACAAATATAGTCCGAGGGTCTATAAAAAGAAAATTATTAAAAATAACTAAAAAAAATATATTTATAAAATCTTAAAGCTTAAAAAATAATATAATCTTATTAGATTTAATTTATAAATAATTTAAAAAGACTTTATCTTCTAATAGCCAGATATTTTTTAAAAGTTTAATAATAGTATAAATATAGATAAGATTTCAGTAAATTTTTATAAATTTATAAAAAAATAAGATTTTTAATATTTAAGTCTTATACTACTACTATTAATTTTATATAAATAAATAAATATATAAATCTTCTAAAATAATTATTAAAAGTAAAATAGGATTTTTAAAAAAATCTAGATTATAATTAATAATTATATAATATTTTATAAATAATTATATAATTTTTCTTAAATTATTAGTAATAATAAGAATTTTCTATATACTATAAATATTTATAGTAAAATAATTCATTATAGTAATCAGTAAAACTATAAAATAGGTTATATTTAAGTAAAATTATTAAATAAATTAATAACTAATAAAATTAATTTTAGTATATAAATCTAAATCTATATAGATTTTAAGTATATTTTTAAAATAAATAGATATATTAAAGTAAATAGTAGTCTCTATTTTAGACTAGTTTATTAAAAATATAAGAGCTTTTTTAACTATTATTTTTTTTTATTAATTCTGGTTTAGTTTTATTTTTATTTTTATAAAAATATTAGTTAACTGAATAATCTTTACTATTATATTTATAATAGTAAAGAGTTTCCTCTTTTTAATTTTTTTATTTTAAAAAAATTTAAATAAAAAAAACTTATTACTAGACTATAAAAATCCAGATTTTTTAAAAATCTTATTTAAATAATATTTTTAGTTTTTTAGATCTTGTTTTCTCTTTTAGTTTAATATATTCTAATAATAAATAATAATAAATACTATTTTTTCTTAGAAGTCTAGTAGTTTTAATATATATTTATAAATATATTAATTAAGTTCCGGTGCCAGTTTTAAAAAGAAGATTAATATATATTTATTATTTTATTTTGATTTAAAATAACACTTTAAAATATTTAAATAAGAATAAAACTTTTTTAAATTTTAATTAATTTACTAATAGGTCTGTTTAAGCTGTTTTATAATATTAAACTATAAAATAATTATATTTCGAATAAAAAAAATTTATGAAATAAAATAATTCTATAATTTCTTAGTATTTTAATAGTTTTTTAAGAATTTTTTATTAATATATCGGTACTATCTCTACTAATAAACAAAGTCTAAATAATTAACTATAGCTAGAATTTTTTAATTTTCTGTTCAATATTTTCGAAAAATTTCTTTAAAAATATATAATAGATTATAAATCTATTCTGTTCTTTATTATAAACTAAATTAAAGAAAAAAAATAAAGATTTTCTTAAGTTTAATTTTTTTTTATTTAGAAGATAAGATCGAGCTAGTATAGTATTATTAAAATTTTATTAAAAATTTAATATTTTTATATTCTGTTTATAATATTTAAATCTATTTTTTTAATTATTTTAACTATTTTAATTAATAAATAATAGCTTATACTTTTTAAATATCTGTCTAAATTAAATAATATAATTTAGAAACAGACAAAGTATTTTAAAATAATTCTAATAAAAATTTATTAAATAATATATTACTTTTTCTTAAATAACTAAAAATAAGAAGAATTAGAAATTATTAAAAATTATTTAATATAGTAGATATATTAGTTAATTAAAATAAGTAAGATAGTTAAAAATAATTTTTTATTAATTTTAAAACTAATTTTTAAAAAATCTTCTTTTCTAAAGAATCTTAGAATAATATATTATATAAAAAATAGAAATAAGTAATATAATAATATAAATATTCGGATTAAAATTTTAATAAATCTATATCGACCCCGAAGCGGCTGCCATAGTGGTAGATATGGGCTGCTGTAGCGGTAGGTATTATATAACACTATCTCTGCCGATAGATAAAATCTAAATAACTAATTATAATTAGAATTTTTTAATTTTCTATTTAATACTTCCGAGAAGCTTTTTTAAAAGTATATAATAAATTATAAATCTATTTTATTCTTTATTATAAACTAAACCAAAGAAAAAAAATAAAGATTTTTTTAAATTTAATTTTTTTTTATTTAGAAAATAAGATCGAGCTAGTACAGTATTATTATAATTCTATTAAAAATTTAATATTTTTATATTCTATTTATAATATTTCAATCTATTCTTTTAATTATTTTAATTATTTTAATTAATAAATAGTAGCTTATATTTTTTAAATATCTACCTGGATTAGATAATATAATCTAAAAATAAATAAAGTATCTTAAGATAATTCTAATAAAGATTTATTAGATAATATATTATTTTTCTTTAAATAACTAAAAAAAGAGAATTAGAAATTATTAGAAATTATTTAATATAGTAAACACACTGGTTAGATAAAGCAAGTAAAATAATTAAAAATAATCTTTTATTAATTTTAAAACTAATTCTTAAGAAATCTTCTTCTCTAAAAAATCTTAGAATAATATATTATATAAAAAGAAGAAATAAATAATATAATAATATAGATATTCGGATTAGAATTTTAATAAATCTATATCAACCCTGAAGCAGCTGCTATAATAGTAGATATAGGCTGCTGTAGTAGTAGGTATTGTATAACATTTCTATACTTAATTACCGATAAAATCTAGAAATTTTATATAACTATATTAGAGGCCTATCTTCACAGTATAAAAAAAATATTAATTTTATATTCTTAATATATAAACAGAATATTCTTTTTAATATTAAAAAATAGTTTTTTCTATAGAAGACTATTAATTTTTATAAAAAGCTACTAGAGAAATAGTCTTTAGATAAATCTATTCTATAAAGACTATTAAATATTTAGTAACTTCTATATATTAAATAAATCTTTAATTTCTTATATCGGCTTGTAAATATATATTAATTTAATTTTTAGTATTTAGTAAATAAACTCTTTTTTTTTATTTTTTATATCTATTTTTTTTATAATATTAAATTTTATTTTTATTTTTTAGTTTTTTACTTGGTGCGTGTATCTTACTTATAAAATAAAAACAGTATTATTTTTAATATTTTAAGTTTTTTTTAGCTTAAATACTGTCTTTTCTTACTGCTTCGGAAAGGCAATTTTATATATATATTAAGATAGCTAAAATAAAGAGAACAACTATCTATCTATAAATCATTGTTTCTTAAGGCCGCGAAGCCCAACAAATAATAAAAGAATTATTTAATAAACTATATATTATATAAATAAAAGGTTCTAGAATAGTAAATAAAATATGTATTTTATTAATAATCTAATTAAAATCCGATATAAAGTATATATATAAATTAAAAAAAATTAATATATTTTTATTTATTTTTATATCTTAATTTTCTATTAAATCTTTTTATTTATATTTTTTTTATTATTTTTATTCTTATTTTTAATATTTATTTAGTATCTGTCTGTTAATTTATTTTTTTAAGATTTTTATTTCTACTATTTTTTAATATAATATTAATAACTATTTACTGTTATTTAGCTGATATATTTATTATATCTAAGATTTTTTTTAATTTATATTACTTAAGAACTAGTATTAAAAAATTTAATATTATTAATATAAAAAATTTTATATCTAGTTATATTTTTAATATTATAATATTTATAATATATAAATAGTATTCTAACAAAAATCAGATTTATTATTAAATATATTTTAATAGTTTTTTAATAGATTTATTAGATTAATAAAAACTAGATTTTAGTTAATATATTAAAAAATATTTTTAAATTCTTACGGATTTTTAATCAGAATTAGAAGTTTTTTATTAATTATATTATTTTTAATTAGAATCTGGATTAGAATCTAATACTTTATATTTTAATTAATTATTTAATTCTAATTTTAATTATTAGTTTTAAAATAATCAAGCTGGTCTACTACTATAAGTATAAACTAATTAGTACTAATAAATCTAAGATTATTATATATTTTTTTATTAATTTTTTATTAATTTGTAAGATAATTTATTAGTTTAATCTAATTTATTATTATTTTTTTATTATAGGCTGTTACTTTCTTATAGATAATCCGATTATACTCTATTTAATATCTAAAAATAATAGATTTTTTTATAAATTAAAATTAAATAAATATTTCTAAGAAGATCTGCTATAAAATATATATTATATATAATAATAAGATCTTGCTCTAGGACTTTTATATTTAAAAAATAAAATAGTTCTAATTTTTTATTATTTATTTTTTATAAAAATAGTACTAATTAGCCGGATTAGTCTAATAATTTTTTAATAAAAATCTAGCTTATTTATAAAAGTTTTTTATTTTAATTATATATTTTAGTATTAAACTTTAAATATATCTAATATAATAATTTAATATAGATTTAGTTATTTTTCTTATATTTAAAAATAAAATATTTTCTATTGTTTTAATTTTTTTTATTTTTTATAGCTTTAAATAGCTTGTTAAATATTATTTATAAATCTTTCTAAAATTTCTTTATTATTTTTATTTAGTTAGTCTGTTTATTTAACTAGAAAATACTGTTTATTATTAAAAGTTTATTTATTTTTAGTATTTTTAATTTTAAACTCCTCTTTCTTCTTTAAATTTAAAAATAGAGCTAGTTTTATAAATTTATATTAAATTCTTATTATTTTAATAATAATATATAAAAAAATATTATAAATTTAAGTATAGCAGTTAAATAAAAAAATTTAATATATCTATTTTTTTAATAGCTGTTAAAATCTTTAAAAATCTAATATATTAAGCAACTAGTTTCTAAAAAAAGATTTTAATTTTTAAATTTTTAGTAAACAATTTTATTAGATTTTTTTTAGAAGTTATTAGCTGGTATTTTTTATTATAATATTTTTTTATATTTTATTAGCTTTTTGCTAGTAATTTTATAACTTTCTTTATAATATAACTAGCTTATTAATTTAATTTTTAGCTATAGAAACTTTTTTTTAAAAAATACTAATCTTAGTATAAAAATAAAAATTAAATAAATAATCTAAAAAAGTCTTAAAAAAAAGTAACTAGTAGTTAAATTCAGAATATTATTATAAATAATTAAATAAAAAATAATATAATAAGCTAGTTTAATTAATTTTTATTAATAAAATATTAAAAATATTATTTAAGAGTCTAATTTATTTTTTTAATTTAATTATTAAATTAAAATTAAAATATTGTTAATAAATAAAATTTAATTTAAATATAGTAGGCAACTTGGGACTAAAATTTATTAATAAAAAAAATCTTTATTTAAGATTATATTTTAAAATAGTCTAAACTAAAGTCTAATCTTTCTATAAAAAAGTTCAGCAAGTTCTGAAGCAGTTATAATGTATAAAATAAATAAAAATTAATATAATTTTATAAATCTATTAATAATAATAAAAATTATATCTAAAATATTGTTTTTTATTATAATAGAAAATAGATTTATAATAAAGTCTATAAATAGTTTAATAAAAAATTAGCTAAAAATTAGCAGTAATTTAAGCTTATTATATAATTTATATCTAATAAATATAACTTTTTAATATATAAAACATTTTTTAAATATAAATAATTATATTTTTATAAAAATTTATGTAATAAAATTTTTTTTTTAAAAAAGATTTTTATTTTTAATTATTTAAAATAGCCTGCTAGCCTATTATTATAATAAAAACTTAATAAATATTACTAATAACTTTCTTCTATAGAAATATATAAGCGGTATTTATATATAATAAAATTATTCTTATTAATTTTCTAATATTTAGACTTAGAATTATTTTTTGAAATATTAAGTTTTTAATAATATATTCTTATATCTTCATTTTAGATTTTTCTAATTAGAAAATATAACCTTTTATTAATCTTAAAATAAAATAAGTTTTTATTTTTATATATTTAGAATATTATTAATATATTAATATATTTATTATAAAATAAGCTTACTCTAATAATTTTAGAATATAATAAATTTTTATATTTATATACTCGGAATACTACTAATATATTAATATATAGATTATAGAATATTTTTATTCTAATAATTTAATTAGCTGTTTCTATACTAGCTTTTTAGTTTTTTTAATCTTATTAGAAGCTTAATACTATATAAATATTAAGTTGAAAACTTTTCTATAAAAATATCTTATTATATTTAAACTAGGATTTTATAGAAACTAGCTAAGATTTTATTAAGAATTTATCAGCTATTTAATATTATATTAATTTTAAAATCTTTATATTAAATAGAACTTTTAAGTCTTTTTTTATTTTGAATAATAGATTAATAAAATTATATCTACCGGACTAATATTAAATAATAAAATTATAATTATTAAAATATATATATTATTAAGTCTAATAATTGTTTAGCTTCAGCTGTTTTATAAAAGTCTTAAAATTTTAATAATTTAAAAAAACTTTAATAATATATAATAGTTTCTTAAGATATTAATACTAATATTTAAATAAATAAATAATAAAAAAAAGTTTTTAATCTAAGATTAAATAATAAATTTTAATACTATTAAACTTTTTTAATTAAAATATAATAAAATAATATATTTTATAGTTATCCGGCTGGAATAATATTTCTATTATATTCTATTAAAAAATATCTATTTTTATCCGGATTTTTTATTAAGAATTAAAATATCTTAATAAAAGTATAGTTTTAAAACTATAAAAAAGATATTAAAATACTATTATTTTTTTACTAGTTAATACTATTTTTCCAGGCTTTTTCTATTTTGGGTATCTTTTAAAAGAAAAATTAGTACTAATATAATTAAAAATAATTCTTAATAAAATATTAATAAAAATTATAGAATCTCAAGAATACTTTATTCTTATAATATATAATTAATATTAGTTATATAAAAATATTAGATATCTATCAGAGATCTATTAATATAAAATATAAAAATATAATATATTTTAAAAATCTAATATAATCTTAATATAATATAAAGATCTGTTTTTTATAAGTATTCTAATATTTAATATAAATAAAGATTATAAGAAAAACGGTTATTTAAAAAAATAAGAATATTATTTAAATAAATAATATAAAAAATATTTAATATATTATAGAAAACTAAATAAATATAGTTTTAAAATATAACCAGAATATTAATTAATTTAAAAAATATAATTAAATATTTAAAATATCTATAATAGATTTAAAAAACTATTTTTTATTTATTTATCTATTTAATACAAATTTAATAATATATATTTTAAATATTTAATTTTAAGAAATATTTAGCTTCTATAATTCTGTCTAAAATTTTTAAAATTAAAAATAAAAGATAATAATTTTTAATTAAAATCTTATTAAGTTTTCTATAATCTATATATAATTAGAAGTCTTTATTTTTCTTTAATATAAAAAGAATAAAGGCTTTTTTAGAACTTTTAAAAAATTAATTTTTTTTTAATTAAATATTTTTATTAATATAATAATAAAGGGATTAGAGCTTAACTTAAAATAAAAAATAAATAGATTTATATAATAGAATTTTATTATTTTTTAGATTAATAGTATGGTCCGAGGATCTATAAAAAAATTATTAAAAATAACTAAAAAAAAATATATTTATAAAATCTTAAAGCTTAAAAAAGAATATAATTTTATTAAGTCTAATTTATAAATAATTTAAGAAGATTTTATTTCTAAATAACTAGATATTTTTTAAAAGTTTAACTATAATATAAATATAAATAAGATTTTAGCAAGCTTTTATAAATTTATAAAAAAATAAAATTTTTAATATTTAGGTTTTATACTACTATTATTAATTTTATATAGATAGATAAATATATAGATTTTTTAAAATAATTATTAAAAATAAAATAGAATTTTTAGAAAGATCTAGATTATAATTAATAACTATATAATATTTTATAAATAATTATATAATTTCTCTTAAATTAATATCAGTAATAGAAATTTTTTATATATTATAAATATTTATAATAAAATAATTAATTATAGTAATTAGTAGGACTATAAAATAAACTATATTTAAATAAAATTATTAAATAAATTAATAATTAATAAAATTAATTTTAATATACAAATCCAAGTCTGCGTAGATTTTAAGTATATTTTTAAAATAAATAAATATATTAAAGCAAGTAGTAATCTTTATTTTAAATTAATTTATTAAAAATATAAAGACTATTTTAATTATTATTTTTTTTATTAATTTTAATTAATTTTATTTTTATTTTTATAAGAGTATCGGTTGGTTAAATAATATTTATTATTATATTTATAATAATAAAGAATTTTTTTTTCTACTTTCTTTTATTTTAAGAAAATTTTAATAAAAAAAGCTTATTATTAGACTATAAAAGTCTAGATTCTCTAAAAATCTTATTTAAATAGTATTCTTATACTTTTAGATCTTGTTTTCTTTTTTAGTTTAATATATTCTAATAATAAATAATAAAAGATACTATTTTTCCGGAAATCTGATAGTTTTAGTATATATTTATAAATATATTAGTTAAGTTCTAGTACCAGTTTTAAAAAAAGAATTAATATATATTTATTATTTTATTTGGATTCGAAGTAATACTTTAAAATATTTAAATAAAAATAAAACTTTTTTAGATTCTGATTATTTTATTAGTAGGTTTATTTAAGCTGCTTTATAATATTAGACTATAAAATAACTATATTTTAAATAAAAAAAAGTCTATTAGATAAAAAAATCTTATAATTTTTTAGTATTTTAGCGGTATTCCGGGGATTTTTATTAATATATTAATACTATTTCTGCTGATAAATAGAATCTAAATAACTAATTATAATTAAAATTTTCTAATTCTTTATTAATACTTTTAAGAAGTTTTTTTAAAAGTATATTATAAATTATAAATCTGCTTTGTTTTATATTATATAAGATATTATTACACCCAGTTTATATTAAGATAATTAGCACAGTTTAATAACTTTTAGAACATATCTCTGTAGATATACCGGTGTCGATTGCTATTAAGCTATCGGATCATTGAATGTGTTGATAGGCTGCGGCGGTGCGGTACGTGCGAAGGGCGGCATATCGGCCTTGTATGGTAGGCGGTAAGGGTGTGAACTGTACAAAACCCCATCGTCTACATATGGAAGGGAAGGAGAAAGAGAAAAGACACATGGAAGAGAGGAGAGAGTAGTTGAACTAGCAGATAGCTCGACATCTGGTCAGAGATAATATCAAGGTTACACAATTAGGCTGCCTAGAATTTTGACCCAAGCACGTCGTATTTTCGTTGCCAGGTCTACTGCAGAGGAAGAGATAACTCAAGCGTAGCATAAAATCCATTAGGATATATATAGGAGGTTGCCACTAATTACACTTTAAATAGTCACATGGGGCGCTTAATAGCGAGGTAATGCTAGTGACGGCAGCGTTGCCCAGGTCTCAATGCATGCCAAGTTCCAGACATCGTTCTTGATATGTGTCAAGGACACACTTAACCATCATTTTCCCTGAGGCATTGGAGAGGAGCCCTGATAAAGGTAAACACTCATAGATCCCAAATGTTCTGTTACACTTCACCCCCAGGCACGATCTCTGGCTTCGATCCATGAGTCCTATTATGAAAGGCCCGACAGAAATAGGTTCACTGAATATCAAGTTGAGGGAAAGCCACTTCGAAGTTGGTCGTGATACCTGAAACAAGAAGAAATCGATACTAGCCAATTTACAAGAGCTGACCTTCGACATTGAACAGTCGACCGAGGGCGACCATAAATTGCCTCGGTAAGCCTGCTATGGTCAGATTTGAAGCTGCTTCTGCCTTAAGATACATTAGTTACTTCATGAGTGTCTGGGCAAGCGATGATAACGTGAGATAGCCAGAGCAGGTGAAGATGCTACCACATCGGCTACAAAGGACTGCCTTGAACAGTGCCCCGCACGGCTAGTCCTCCGTCTCTGTCCTCAATCCACATGTCCCAGACTCCATGGCTCCCTGCCTTGGGTTTACCACAAATAGTTAGTTCCTCCCCAACAAAAAGAGGAGCAAGATTCCTGTAATTAATTTCCCTGATGGCGAAACCCAGGTCAGACATATGAATCTGGGCGACTGAGAGGAGTAACATTAATGTCAAAGGCCCATGAACAAGCAAATCCTTGTAGCCCTCTTGATCCCGGGTGTACGTCTGATCGAGATGTATTGAGTGGGCATTGAAAGTGAGCGCCGAGAAACGAAAAAGCAGTGCTCGACTTGGTATCAGGGAATGGCGGAAGTGAGAACCTGTAGGGGCTTCGAGCCACGAGAAACACTGTCAGCAGGGGCAAGGCATTAGCGCATTATCGGTTCCTCGCGCACATTTTATGGTTCTGGAAGGTTCTTGGAAATTGACCCTGTCACCAATAAGCTGCTCTGGCGTCCTATCGCGCATGAAGATCAGGTGCCGATGCTCAATTATGGAAGAATGGCCTAGATCAGCCTCCTCCACTTTCCAGATTCGATCACGAATCTGGCTATGATTTTCTCCCTCTCGAATTTTACCGATTCGTCTTTCTATCCTGACAATCACTTTCTCCTCACCAGTTTGGCCTCTCACAAGTACATCTCGAATTGTTTCAATGCAGACAGCCCGGCAGCCATCGAGGAGTAAACCACCCGTAGCTGCGAACTGGACACTACCGCCAGCCCATAATCGCCTGGTAAAAGGATATCCTGGAGAATGCAGGAAGTCTGTGCCATCCGGCAATAGCTGGGACAAAGAGACCTGGGGAGGGAAATAGACAAGATGATGGCCAGGAGGCAGGCGGATTGGGCTTCTGATGGAAGGGAAAACCTCCGACGGCGCGCCTGACTGGGGAAGGAGATCGACCAATGTCCGATTCAGGAGGAAGGATTGCTGAGGGTGAATATAATCAAATGTGAGGGGCAATGAATGCGCAGTCAGTTTCCGATGCAGACGCTCGCTCAATGAGGAGTGCTGTCGACAAGTTGCTGCGGGCGGTCCTTGCTTTCCGAAGCGGAGGAGGTGCCTCCTCATCGAGGGCGTCACCAGACCCAGCATGCGTGGGTAAACGGAGAGGAAACGGGAGAAAAAAAAGGTTTCGAGAGGGCGGAGGGCCTGTCGGTTTAATGAATAGTTGAGTCAAGCTCAGTTACGGAGTTAACTATGTTAGTTACTTAACCTAGACATGTTATGTCAGCCGCCGCTGCAGAAGTCCAGCGCTGCTTGGCAGAAGGCCCCCGAATCATACAACTCAAAGCACAGCAACCGGAGCAATGGAGCAGCCTATCAGAGTCACGTTCCTGGGCCCTATAGCCTCCTTCTCCCATCAGGTCAGAAGCACCAGCTATTACCCCACTCCCCATTTGAGTGCTGTTCTAAGTATCGGAGACTTTAGGCTGCTGTTGAAACCTTTGGATCCTCGGCCGATCTGCTACCGTGCGTGTCGTTCGCGGATGCTTTTGCCGCGGTGCAGGAAGAGAAAGCAGACTACGCCATCATCCCTTGCGAAAACTCTACTAATGGATCTGTCGTCCAGACGCTAGACCTTCTAGCAGATCCCAATGGTCTTTATGGCAATGTGAAAGTGTGCGGGGAGCATTATTTGACCATTCATCACTGTCTGTTGACTCGCAAAGGTGACTTTCTTCCAGACCAGCAGGACTATGGCTCCATCAGCAGACTGTACACCCACCCGCAGGCTTGGGGTCAGTGCGATGTCTTTCTTGAGAAGAATCTTAAAGGTGTTGAACGACAGGATGTGTCGTCCACTTCTAAAGGGGCGGAAATTGTCTCGAAAGACAGAAGTGAGCCGACTGCTGCGATAGCCAGTCGCTTTGCCGCAGAATATCATGGTCTCGATATTCTTGCAGAAAATATCGAGGATAATGCAAACAACACCACACGCTTTCTGGTGCTTATGAAAGCACAGGCCGATCGCCCCGCTGCTGTGGATTTCGAGCATATCAAGGTCTCTGGGACGCCTAGTGGTACGGCACAGAAGAAGACATTGATTTCGTTTATGGTGCCCCAGGACCGCGCAGGCGCTTTGGCAGATGCTCTTCTGATATTCAAGACCCATGGTATGAACTTGACAAGCATCAATTCACGACCTAGCCAGGTCAAGGCTTGGAAATATATGTTTCTGGTTGAAGGACACTTGACCCCTACCAGTCTGAACGCAGACGCAGTCTCAGGAATACTACATGGATTAAAACAAGTCACCGAATACTGCCGATACCTGGGCACCTGGACAGACCAGCTTGTACCAAGCTTCGAAGATGAAGCAGTATAGGTAAGATATTGAGGTTTGTCTTTCCAAGTGGGCCCAGCCTAGTAACATCTTTGCAGTATTCTTATCCACGGGGAGACCTTATTTTGCAATGATAGTTATCAAGCCAAATCACATTAGGACGTGCTAGGCAGGTATGATAATAGCATGATTCCTAAATTTCTGGAATGTAGGGTTCACGAGATAGTAAAGTGAAAAAAAGTAGAGTATAAGTATAAATGAGAGCAACTCCGATACATAGAAAGCAACAGTCTAAACGCACAAGCCCATCAGTTATAAGCTCGGCAGTCATCGGTGAGCATCGCCAGAGGCGATAGGACAGCCATCATTGTTTTCCAGTGGTCAGGCCTGGCGGCATCGAAGACTGCCCGAATAACATGGGTTGTTGTAATGCGGAGCTTGGATGGCCCTGCTGACGATCAAAGTGTCAAAGACTATTTATGTTTAAGAGATGACGAAACATACCTATGGGCAGCTTCAAGATACTTGCACAGGCAATGTCATGGTAAATGCTACTAGAGCCATGCGGTTGCCGTGGGAGCCGCCTTCACGAATCACGGGGCGAGCCGTCAGAAGATCAGGTTCGAGAGCTTCTGGGCGTGCATCCTCGCTCTCTGCGAGGTTGCTAAACCGTCAATCTGTAGTGGGAAGGCATTAGTAACGTGAACCGAGTAATAGGCGTAGTATACAAACCATCGTAGAATTCATCCTCATCTTCAAAATCAGCAAGTTGTTCGAAGTTGACCTTGTATCGAAGCATCGCGCCAATTCCACCGAAGCCCTTCACGAATTGATTTCCTTCGGTTGATTTATCGGAGACGAACTCAAGGGCTGCACCGAAGTCCTTGTAATTTTCCGCGAGCCATTCAAGGAATGAAGTTTGCTCACTGACTTCCATCTCAGTCCCAGTCTCCTTATCAGTGAACATCTCACGATTGGCTTCCTGGGCCTTCGAGGTATGGACAACAACGTCCGAGCCGCTAGAACTTTTGAGAACCCATCGAGTGATATCGAGATTCTCATACACAATGAGGGTTTCCGCTGCGCCGAGTTCCAGGGCTTTAAGAGTGTCATCGATACCGTAGCAGACCTTCCCGGTGTCCTGGCTGATCTCCTCGAAGTACTTTCCAATAAGCTTCTTTTCCTGGACGAATTTGACGTTGCTCAAAGTCTCTGCGGCAAGTTCTATAGCCTGGTTGAAGCCGTTCTCACCACCGTACGAAACGTCAACAACCTTGATGACCTTGGCTTGTAATCGCTGGTCGAACATATCAGATTGATTCAAATCGTTCTTGAAGTCAGCCGAACCAGCCAAGATCAAGCCAGCAACATTGACCTTGTCATTGGTGATATAGTTCTGCACGGCCAACTCGGCGATCTTGCGCACATAATTGTGACGCTTCTCCTCACGAAGACGAGCAAAACGCAAGGCTGACTGACCACCACGGCCGTGCTTCTTTGGCAGATCGACGCTCAGCTTCTGGAGGATTTCTCGGGTATTGCCGCTTAGTGTGCCAAAAAGCGCGCCGTTTCCATCCATGACAATGAAACCGAACTTCTGATCCGACTCCAACAGCTCACTGAGCGCTTCCGTGTGAAATTTGTTGTCACAGAGGTAAAGCGAAGTATTGATCGGCTTGAAAGGCTCAAAGTCAATGTTAATTTTGCGCTCCTTGCCCTCAGATGTGATAATTTCACCGCAGTAGACGACCAAGCCATTGGGAGGAACTTTGTTGTACAGCTTGAGACGCTGCTGAGTGGATGTAATGGCGGAAAGGACAGAAAGTCGATTGACGCGGGATTTGATGTTTGAAGCAGTGCCCTGCAAGACGTACCGCATTAGCACTACACCATATCAAATCGCCTATTAAGTTCTTCTCTCACAAATTCTTCGGCCAACATCTTCGCGGCTCTAGAGATCTGATCCTTCGGGGCTGCGAGCGGCTTGGAGTTAGTGTGGCAACCACGGTCAAGTATCCAAAATGGAGGACATACGAATAATTAGAGAGATCATCGAGGTTCCATTCCCTCGAGCCATCTCCAGGCGCTTGATGAGCTTCTTAACCTTCCATATCTCAATGTTCTTCTCCGCTTCGTTCGGCTGAGCCGCACTCATGTTGGCGAGGCGACAGTAGTACACGTCCAGGAAAAGGTTGAGGCAAAGCTGGTGAATGCTGATTGTACTATCAGCGAAGCTGATCGCGGGATTAAGATAGGGACAGAATAAAGTGAAGAAAAAGGAGATTGCGAGCAGGCAAATTCCGGGGGTGTGAGGTTTAAAAGCGGCCGGCGAAAGGATGGGAGGGGTTAAAAAGCGCATACGTACCTCTAAAGCTGGTCTATGTGCCTTCCGAGTCCAGCGGGGTGTTAAGCAAATTTCATCAGGCACCGTGGAGGGGGCGGGAATGGATTGAAATGGGTCGGCAAGTCGCCTGTTGGCGATGACATAAGCGTCTATTTCCCACAAGGAGTGCATGTATGTATTGTACATAACAGTACACTGGCAGTAGCCACGAACTTCTTCATGAGGATATGGTAGGCACTGCGCCGTGTATTACCCTTCATAGTGCGGCAAAGACAACCTGTCCCGATTTGAACTTAACTGAGAGAGTGTCTATACCTTATGCTAACCCCTGGAGCTTGTGGATTTGCAGCAATTTGAAGAGTGTCTAGACAGACCTCTTTGACTCTTACAGAGGGGGTGGCATGCACCGTACTGTACAGTACAATGCACGAACTTAGTGGGGGCACAGCCAACATTGTAGGAATAGGTGCAAGGCCTAGGTAGGTATCTACTGGATTTTGGATTTGCGTGGATCGGAGCGAAAGTCTTCAAACACAAACGAAAAGGTCATGTAGTCGTCGTCGTCGTCGTCGTCATCGTAGTAGTAGTTAAGTGGCAGCAGCAGTAGTCCGTCCACTGGGCCAAAGAAGCAAGTTGGGGTGTCTGAATGATAAATTGAACCAGGCCAAGTCGATTCCATGGGAGAGGCCCCTAGGGACCAGGTACTGTACCTTTTAACTAGAATCTTAAGGAAAGTACGGAGCAAGGACAAGAATATCCATTACCTGCGGTGTGCAAGTCGCGCTCTTTTTCGGACGGACTAACTACCTAGTAGTCAACAAATGACTCTGTGGGCTTACGTATCAGTATAGCCACCAGCTTCTGACGATCAATATTGATAAGGTACTCTGGACTAAACGGACTAGACTAGTATTGCTGTTATCATCATGATAGCCGGTGTCCGTCCAATCCACTCTCCACTTCCGTCACCCAAGCCCCGGTAGGAGCTCTCTCTGATCAATGAGTATTTCTCATTCATTTGACTTGCCATTTCCTTGCTTGAGCAAAAGGTTCTAGCCTGATGCTTATCAGTCCCAGACTGCGTCGATTTCGATATGAGCTTCAACGATTGTGCGTATAAGAGGGTCACGACCCTGGCTTGTGTACACAGACTCTAGAATGGTCTCCCACCTTCCTTGTTCTCGTCTTGATAAGTAGTCATCGGCCCCGACTAAGTCACTCCACCCAAACAAGTCAAGGCGTCTGTGGGCACTGCTTCCGTTCTACTTTTCCTTCTCTCTTTCCTCCACCTCTTTGGCTTGTCACTTCCATATCGTTGTTCGCCGCTCTTGGTCCCGACTTGGACGGCCATCAATATTCTATCACGCCTCCTTCACGCTCCTGTCCAGCAATTGCCGTTACAGCGCACTGATATCACCTTGCTGACTAGCACGAGAATCCAAGTTGAAGTGCATACGAGAATAAAATGTCACAACCCGCTTTGTTGGATTACGATGAGGTTGGAGATTCGAGCCACCATTGGCCCACTGCTCATGGCAGGTCAACCTCAACGTCACCATCTGAGACCGATAGCTTCAGCAGCTCTCCGGAAGATGAGGGTTTTATGCCCAGGTCAAGGTAAACTTTGGCTCCCGCTTCCTACGGTGGCCAACAACAGCCTCTAAAATGAGCAACCCAGATCGGCCTCCTTCTCCGCGCGTTTTCGGCAAGCCGGCGGAGTCAATAGCATCGACAACTTCGCACGGTCATGGCAGCGAGCCGCATGCTTCCCCGAGGTTCTACCTCGTCGCCCCTCCTTCGTGACAGCTGACGCAGACGAAGAGTGGGATGCTATACGATCAAGTCTTCCCAGGTCGTACGATCAGCGCGACCATGAGGTGAGCTCTACACGGCCTTTACTGAGCTCGGACGGGGGTGCGGAAAACCGCAGTACTGCTACACAGGTCTATTCGGGGGTTCCGAGCACGAGTCCAGACAGATGTGAGCCCTTGCTTGGGACATCCTACGGTACAATTTCTTCGCGAATCAGTCAAACAGCGCGAAGGAATGCAGCCCAACTTCACAGGGAACAAAAAAGTCGCGGTGATACCGCAGTGGAACCCGAAGGGGCGTCACTACTTGTCAAGCAAGTCCAACACAACAATGGTACGCGCGAATGTGTGGTTGTTGGGCAATCTACTGTTCCGCAAACTATTTTCAATTCCGTAAACGTATTAATCGGCATCGGTCTTCTAAGCCTACCGTTGGCAATGAAACAAGCGGGTTGGCTTATAGGACTGACGTTCTTACTTTTCGCAGCATTTACCACAGCATATACAGCGAAAATCCTGGCAAAGTGCTTGGATGTTGACCGAAGTCTTGTCACTTACGCTGATCTAGCGTATATCAGTTTTGGGTATCACGCGCGCTTAGTCACGAGTCTGTTGTTCTGCTTGGAGCTCATAGGGGCTTGTGTTGCCCTTGTTGTACTCTTTGCAGATAGCCTGCAAGCTCTAGTGCCAGGTCTCAGCATTCTCCATTGGAAATTTATTTGTGGGCTCATGCTTATCCCTCTAAACTTCTTACCCTTGCGGCTTCTCAGTGTGACAAGTATTCTTGGCATTCTGTCTTGCACATCTAGTACGTCTACTACCTTGATAGGTTTATGACATATCATACTGACCTCACGAGCAGTTGTCTTGATCATATGCATTGATGGGGTGCTGAAAGCAACAGCGCCGGGTTCCCTGCTCCAACCAGCCCGGACTTCACTGCTGCCGGATAAGTGGGCAACCCTTCCTCTCAGCTTTGGCCTGATAATGTGTAAGTCTGGTTTTGAGCATTTAGAACATGCATGGGAGCAACTAATGGTTCATAGCACCGTGGGGCGGTCATGGTGTCTTTCCAAATATCTACCGGGACATGAGACACCCGCAGAAGTACGGCAAGAGTCTCGTGGTGACGTATTCCTTCACGGTAAGCTAACGACAATTAATAAGGGAAGAATATTGAAAGCTCTTTTGGAACTAACAACCGTGTTTCGCTGTAGTATTCCCTCGATTGTGCGATGGCCATTGTGGGCTGGCTTATGTTTGGTGACACAGTCCGGGATGAGATTACTGCCAACATTCTGTTGACAAATGAGTTCCCACGTGCCTTATCTATTTGCATGATAGTATTTATCGCGACGATTCCAATTACTAAGGTACCCTTAAAGTAAGTGTTGAGCATATCTAGCTTACTCTTTTCGCGCCTCGCAGAAGGGCTCTTTCGATTGACGCGTTGCAGCTGCCGGCCTCTCGTGGCTACCATCGAGGTTCTTTGTGGACTTGTTCCGCGTCCGGAAGGACAATCAAGCCAGCATGGAGCGATGAAATCTGTGCTGCGCGAGGCTTCGAAAGCCGCGATACGTATAGCGGTGATCGTCCTTATTGTTTGCATGGCAGTTCTCTTCCCGTCATTCGACAGAATTATGGCGCTGATGGGTTCGGCTCTGTGCTTCACAATATGCATTATCCTGCCGCTGGCATTTCACTTGAAGATCTTCGGCAAAGAGATTAGCCCACGAGAGCGACTACTGAACTGGTCTTTGCTAGTCATTTCTTCGATACTAGCGCTCATTGGGACTGCCTGGTCCTTTATACCGCAGGAAACCATTTCTGCATTGTGAGGCTCCGGACACTGAATGCCTTATTCTTCTGCGTTAATGCCTTATTCTTCTGCGTTAATGCCTTATGCCACGGATGTGTCATTTGACAATGATGGCGAAATTGTTCCTGACCTTGCCAGGATTCAGCATTTCCTTGGCGAAAGACCTGGGGTTGGAATTACCAGTATATTCCCAGAGTTGGTAGATAAGTTTATGAGTTTTCTTGCTGTTTGACAGAATAAACCCCATGCTTGACATTATATCGTACAGCCGGGCTTCCGTAAGGTAGCGAGAATTATAAACGCAGGCGGCTGGCAGAACGAGAAACAAGCAAGAGCATGCATCTTGACAAAGACCAGATGGTGGCGATTTGACCAGAAAAGATGTGCAGCGCTTCAACATTTCACCTCTGACGAGGGCATCCGGTACATAGTTGAGGACTAGAGAGAGACTGATAACATGAAATTGGTCGCCCACGTGTTCTGGAAGAGGCCTTTCCATAAAATCTTGCTTCGAAATGCCTGCCTCCTGGGAATTCAGATCGATCCTAGTGACTTCAAGCGATTGGTTCAAGGAACAGGCATTTTTGGTGCTAAGCGCTCCAACTTCGAGCACACGATATTTGTAATGTTTGCCTTCCAGTGGCTGTAGTCGTGGGGCTAGCCAGTCAACCAGAAGTTTGCTGGAATCACCACCGCGAGTGGACGACTGGCCCAGCTTGCTCGCAAGTTGGTAGCTTTCCAAACCACCGTTTTCTTCGATCTGGGCATCAATTTTAGCCACTGAGGCTGCATCGCCGGTCTGCGAAGCCTGCGTTCGTGCTTTGAGTAGTCTGTGATGTGAGCGAATGAGGTTTCGGGTCGCTTTTGACGAGAGGCTTGCGTGGCCTGGCTTGATTGTTGGTGGGCGAGTCCGAGAAAGAAGAGTGGGCCTTTTGAGCCTTTGTCTTTTGGAGTCTATCATGGCGGTAGGGTGCTTCGCTATTTCCGCTTCGAATCCCACAGCAATACACGAGCGAACGCGATGCCTACGTAGGAGAACTTGACCGCTTAACGCCCTGGCTTAGGTAGAAGCATGATACGTAGAATTTAATCGAGCCGGAGCGAGTCGGCCAGACCAGTAAACTTCGCCACTCAAATCACACGTGATAATAGAGACAGTTATAAAGCTAAGTCTAGCCTGTTTCAGAGGACGCCAAGATATTTGAGCAGCCTGGAGAACGGGAAGGTCAGGTGACCCACACAGCATCCGTAGGGTTTTCGCTAAGCGAATACCTTCCAAATAATTCGACTCTCGACACTGCGACAATCACCACGACAGCGCCGGACGACAGCCATGGCCCCTAAGGTGGAAAACAAGCAAGGTAGGTTAATTTCGTGCGACTACCCCATGATGTTTGAGTCTGCGGATTCTCCTATTCCGAAACCCGAATTTGCGCGCATCGAGTGATACATTCCGGTGGAATTTTGTGGAATCGACGTGATTTTCATCCCAGCACAGCAAAGCAGGAGCAACATGGCGAAATTGAACTCAGCGTTGATTTGGCACTCGCGCCATCTGTTTTGACTGTCTCGCGGGCCGGCCGTCGAAATGAACAATTTTTCTTAGTGAACCACAGCGACTGACATGTGGAATTGTACAGGCAAGACCAAGCCCAGCAGCAAGGCTGGTGCTGCTGCCAAGGCAGTTCTGAAGGGTGCAGGTGTATGTTCCCTTGACACCCGAGCCACCTATGATCTGGTTGATGCTGAACGTTTTCGATTTCCAGGCGCACAAGGCTCGCAAGGTCCGCACCTCGACCACCTTCCACCGCCCCAAGACCCTTCAGCTTTCCCGGTCGCCCAAGTACCCTCGCAAGTCGATCCCCCACGCGCCCCGCCTCGATGCCCACAAGGTCGTTCTCTTCCCCCTCAACACGGAGAGCGCCATGAAGAAGATCGAGGAGAACAACACCCTTGTGTTCATCGTGGACGTCAAGGCCAACAAGCGTCAGATCAAGCTTGCTCTCAAGCAGCTGTACGACGTCGATACCGTCAAGGTCAACACTCTTGTCAGGTATGTGAATCGCTCTGCACTTGAAGAGATGACCGGTGACAAATCTAACTTCTCCAGACCCGACGGCTCCAAGAAGGCTTACGCCCGTCTTACTCCCGACGTCGACGCTCTGGACATTGCTGCCACCAAGCTTGCTATCGTCTAGATGGGTTTGTCTGGGACTGGACGGGTTTTTCTTTTAGTTTTGTGCGGTGGTTCATCAATATCAAATATACAGTTAACTGCCTGTGCTTCGACGAGGATGCAATGATCAAATCAAAAAATGAAAAGCATTACCCGAACCCATGATATAGTAATCAAGTATAGATGACACAGGATGATACCCCGTTATACTCTCCCGCGTCTTAGTGGAGAAGCCTTTAAATGTAAAATTCCGGTGGATGTGAACATGAGATGCATGGCGCTTCTCGGGTCCAGGACTAATTCATGGGATTGGTGGAGTACGATATGCGTGTATATAGGTCTACTTGAGGCTTTCAATTCCTTGGTGTGGCCTGGATATAGCAATTTTGGATTCCTGTCAAAGAAAGGTCTCGATCCAAGTGAGTGGAGAATTGGGAAAACCAACACAGCAGACCAATATTGTCTAGATGGAGCGAGCTCGAAAGGCAGTTGTATACATTAGTATACCGAACACAAAGCTTTCATTGTCCTCGCAGGGTTTCGAGGTGCTTCAAGACAGCAAAGTTCGTATCCATCCATCGTTCCACGCAATTCTGCGCACAGGCTTCCTCGGAGTGATCAAGGCGGCCCGACGAGATCTTTCCGGTGATGCACTTTTTCCAACAGATATCGGCCAGGCCATGAACAGCTTGCAGAAGTAATGACAATCAGTCGACATTCTTCAAAAAGCCCGCTCGCTCAGTTCACTATGGCTATTCCCTGTTCAACTTACTTTGCTGGATGTTGGATTTCTGTGCCTCGTTTGCGAGGTACTGGGTCAATTCTTTTCTGTCGGCATCATTGAGCTTGGCGATGTCGAGTTGCGTTTGAGTATCCATGGTGGATTTTTTTTATCTTGGCCAGAGACAACAGGATAGGAGGAAAGAATTGTTGGGAAGAAGATGTGTGCCGGGAAGCTGGTGTCTAACCGGGTGGTTGGGCTCTTTTCTTCCTGGTAACCAAAGTCAGCCCGCACAAGCATTTCCTCGAACCTGTCACATGGCGGTGTGAGATGGCAAAAAGGACTACCGTTTCTTATGACCGTTCGAGGCATCAATCATCTGTTGGCTTGTCTCTGCAATTTCGCGACAAGTCGAACATCATCTACTTATCTTGTCCTACGTAATATACCAATCTCTTACACCTCCGCCTCTTTCTGCATTTGCGCCGTGCCTCCCAGTATGCCTCCTATTCGAACTTCACGTACCCGCAAGCCACCTCCGGCGGGTTTCGATGATATTGAAGATACCTTACTCGAATTCAGCAACAAGATGAAAGATGCAGAAAATGCATCACACGACGGGAAGAAGAAGCATGAGATGCTGTGGCCTATATTTCAGATAAGTCATCAAAGTGCGCATTCCCCTTGTCCTGCTATCCCCACTTACAGCTCCTCGCATTAGTCGGCCTTCAAGACCGCAATCGACATATATCTTTAGTGGCTAAGTGATATGAACCTAGGATCTCGATATATATACGACCTGTATTATGAGAAGGAAGCAATATCGAAACAACTCTACGAGTGGCTTCTCAAGAATAACTATGCCGATTCAAACTTGATTGCCAAGTGGAAAAAGCAAGGCTACGAAAAGGTCTTTCCCTAATATTTCCTATTACCTTCGATGCGGCTTGCATCGCAATAACATGTTCACATTGCTGACTTGGTATGGTTAAGCTCTGTTGCCTCCGCTGCATACAGACAAAAGAAACGAATTTCAATGCAACCTGCATTTGTCGGGTACCGAAAGCGCAACTAAAGGAAGACCAAACGATTCAATGTGTAAGCTGTGGCTGTCGAGGCTGTGCAAGCAGTGACTAGACTTATGGCAGCGGGGCAATTGTCGGACAACAATCTTCGCGCGTGCGGCTCCGAACCACTTATTTAAAGCGGTAATAATCTGACAGGACGGGCCTCATATACGGCGTTTGGGCGGGTTTAATATGTTGCCTGTCTTTAGAGATGTAGTCTTTCCTCTTTTCCTGTCTAATATGCCTGGACCTGAAGGAAGTCATCGATGCTGTATTTTGGCATTGTTTCCTTGTTTGGTTGGCTCTGCTACGACCGTTATGATACCCAAATCCAAGACGTTCAAGAATTTCAATAGAGTAGGATAATTATTATGACCGTTAACTGGGAACCACAGACTGACTTGTGTTGTTTACATACAAAATCAGAATAATACCCTCAAAGTTCGTGAAACAAAATGTTGCTCATGTACATCTGATCAGATGTCATCGTAAAGGTCATAAGAAGGTCATCTCAGCCGCAATGATTATCCCCTTTGTCCGAAGAACGCCAGAAACACCGATTTAATCATGGATAGATAAATCAACAGAATCAGAACAATAAAGGAGGGAGACTTTGGTTCCTAGTCCGCGTAATATATCATCATCCGTAGGATGACAATATCTCAGCCAAAGTGGTTAGATGGCGCGCATCGTTGGAATAGTGACATACAACGCAATTTGGCATAGTTGGAGCCTATTGCACTTTTTTTTTTAACTCGGCGACTCTCCAATATAAGCCTATCTTGTGCAAGATCAAAACAAGGACGTGTTGCTGCGATGATTGAACTGCGGCCTCGGTGCATATGATTTTAGACGCGAAGTCTCTTCCTTGCTTGCATCCCCAATTTTTTGAAATCCCTGCAAGAGGTCGACGCCATCAACCTCTCCTGGACTCTCATCGAAAAGATGGAATGCGAAGAAATCATCATGAGTGGCGTCGATGTAGCGCCCTGATTCTGGGGCTTTGGACGGGGAGTCAGGGAAGAGAAGACTTTTTTTGTTGGAGGGAATCGACGGCACACCAATGCGAGTGTTAACACTCACCGCTGTAATATCAGCCAGTATACTACTGCTGGATCCCCCAGGATTAACTCGGGTACGCTTCGCCGAGCGTTTCTCAGGAGACCCATATGCCGCATTTGATAAGTTGTCTGTAGCAGGATCTGCAAAAACATCGAAGCTCGTATTTGGACTGTCACTTGGTGTAAAGCTCTCGTCTTGAATGTTGAAGGCAGGACTCCATGGAAGGTCCTCATCCGTCAGTCCCAGATGTTTGATGGGAGAATTCACCATCTGCTGAATTTTCTTTCGATGGTTACGAAGGTTAGTGTTCGGCGACACGGACGGCGGCGGTTTTGCTGGTTTCTTGAACTTGATTAAGGGCGTAATTGGAGGAGGTAGCATGCTGACATATTCACCGCGTAGTGGAGAGGAATTCACGATGACCCCTGGCTCTTTCATCGATGCGCAATGACCGGGGCTTACGTCATGTGACGAGCTTCGAATGCGGGCAATCTCTTCTTCTGCGCGACCGCGTTTGATGCGAGGGGGATCGATTTCCAAATCCGAGGTCAGGATATGCCCGGCCTTGTTTGGTCGCATGGCAGAAGATTCCAAGGACGAGAAGTAACCGCTATCATTCATAGCATGCGATTTGCGCTTGCTGTTGATGTGAACAATGCTGGAAGATGTATTGTGAAGGGAAGGAGTTGGAGGGGTTCCTTGGCGGGAGTAGCGAGGTGCTATAACAGGAGGTGACGAGTGGATTGGTTGGGGAGGAGAAGAACGAGGAGCTGGAGGCTGCAAAACATTGCAATTCACACTTTCGTCGCCTGTATCATCTTGGAGAGCGGGGTCAGAAGCAGGAAGCGTTGCGTCAGATGACAGATCCACAGTCTTCGAGGGTTTCGCTGTTGTAGTAAATGTCGGTGGTGGAACAGCCCATGTGGTTGTACTTGAGCTCTGGGAGGAAGCCGGATCCCTAAAAGGAGCTGCCGGGAGCGGGAGACTTGACATTGTCGCTCGGCGCAGGGGCTTGTCTTTGAGAAATTGCGCCTCCATGCCAGGCTCTATAGCCCAATAATTGCCTTTGCCTGGATCATCTTTCGGTCGCTCCTGTTTAATGAATGCTTTGTTAAGGCTGAGATTGTGGCGAATGCTGTTCTGCCATCCAGGATCACTATTCTTGTAGTATGAGAAAGCGTCAGATATCCACTTGTATATTTGTGCAAGGGTCAGCTTCCTGTTAGGAGCACGTAAAATAGACATTCCAATCAGGGTTGCATAGCTGTACGGTGGTTTTGTGCCGTCATCTTCGATCAGTGGCATCTCGTATGGTTCTGGGAGTCGCATCGCAGTAATGTCTTCACGCTTCATTTTTTTGGCTGCCCGTTCCTTAAGTGGGGCGGCGTCTAAAAGTGTTCTTTTCGTAGGATGCTTGGACATTGAAGTAGGCTCAGGGAAGTCAGCAAAACTGTCACTGGGAGTATCATCTAATATATGAGTTTCCTTATGTGACCGTTTACCAGGGTTGACTGATGGGAAGGTTGTGAAAAGGGCAGATTGCGGCATTGATGAAGTAGCAGTTATCAGACTGAACGCTGGAACAGATGGTCGCTTTGTGGGTGAATCGGTCGTGAAGGCTGGCGGAGGGGGAGCTGTGATCGGGACAAATCCCAACTTCCCTCGGCCTGAGATTGAAGCAGCTGATCCTCGATACGCTTTCGTCGGTGACAATCTTCGTGAGCCAGGAGGAATCGGACACAGTTCACGAACTTGAGTTGAGGTAACATTCTCAACAGGCTGCAATGGTAGAGGCGATGGCTCCAGGTGAGGATGTGGCTTGGACACGACCCTGCCATGAAGGGGTGGTGAGGGCCCCGAAACAGTCGACACTGAGTGTGTTGAGCTCATATTTGCGGCCAGCGCGACTTTTTATGGAGAATGAATGGGAGCTTGATGAGCACCAAAAACGTTGCCGTCTCTGAGAATAAATTAATGGTGACGGACTTGAATCAGAGACGTCGGGCTTCGATAGGGCACCGATAACGGAAGCAATTAACATTCAAGTTGTATCGCGACCAAATGAAGCCTAGAAGACAAGGGCGTCGCCCATACGCCTTGAAGAAGGATGAGAAGATCCGTGCTAAGAGACTTAACAGTCAGGCCACCTCATGGAGTAGAGGTAGCATATGGCGATAATCAAGCACAAATCAGGTGCAGCGAGAAGGGTAAACGCGATTGTGACTGATATTTTGGCTTCACAATAGCCTCAAGTAATAAAATATGCCTTTTCACTTGTTGTTCTACTTTGTGAATGATCCAGATGCTGCAAGGATGAGAGCGACGCGGAGGATACTTAATTCGTAGGTTCGAAGATATTGCAAGGTGACGAAGACTAGGTCGGTAGGAAATCGAAAAAGAGGAGGTACCCGGGAAAGCGGCTCTCACCTCTAAGTTCAAGATGCCTTTGCCTGGTAAGGTAGGTCCCTCCAGGCAAGGTGGGGGGGGGGGAAGTGGAATATGCGCGAGTTATTTGGAGAATAGCAATTCTTAGCAGATTGAAGAATGAAAGGGAAGAAGGACAAGCATGACTCCAAACCTGTTGATAGGGAGTCTGCGCGTCCTGTCAGGTAGTATGGTATGGTTTTGACGCGTGATGAAGACGCGTCTCTTCCAGCGGAGAACATGTTCATAACCCGGATCCAGCGCTCCAGTATTGTCACACATGACGATACACATTGAATTTGGCGCTCAAGACATGTACGGATTGGACATTACTGATTGGTCTCCTTGCTCCATTGCCGCCAGAAGGGAGCAAGCTCTCCTCCAATCACTTGCTGTGCAATCGGCAGATCGTGATGGGGTGGGCCACCCGCTTGCACTTAAGTTCAATCGATTAGGTCATTAGAGTAATATAGACCACTGCCAGTGAATTTGAATTGAGGTTTTAAGCTATAGTTACGGAGTGCGGAGTACGGAGTACTCATATTACTTATTATATACCTACTAGCACTGTGCCCTGCTACATTTTCGTACTGCTCTATACTATGCTCCCCCACAAGGTCCGGTCCGTACTCACATTGTATACGTACCACATCTTTTGCTACATAGTTACTGTACATGATAAGTACCAAACGCCCGGACCTTATAGTGGGAATACATTCATTACATACAGTACTGTAAAACTTTACAGTAGACAGTAACTACTAGTAGACCCTCGCGAGCAATGTGCCCCATCATGAGGCATGTACGGATACATTGATTAGCCTTGGCTCAGATGTGAAATTTGGTCAGTACCTGCATGACTACGTAAGGATGTTCTGTGTCGTACGTACAGTCTGCAGTACTCATGCATGAGTATGGTTGTGTTAAAGATTTGATCCAGCGGCGTCCCATCCCTTCTTTACTTATACTTGTATGACTCCAGTCGATCTCTTTAAGGTAAGGTATTTATGTATATATGGACCTGTGTGTACGAGTGGTCCTATGAAAACACCCTGTGCTTCCACTTCCGCACTTGGGCTGATCTATATTACTGCATTTGTGGGAGTGTTTCTTGCACCTAAGTCCTTGGGTGCAAGGGCGATGCATCTGTAAGGGCGCATTATTGAGGAACCAGACTTCTTCATTTATTAATTTTGCAGTTTGAGATCTTCATCAACCCGAGGCCAGCCGTCTCTGGGTTCATTTAGTGAGATGTACATATATACTGCTGTGTGTAATGAGTCGCTTACGCCGTTGGCTATGGTTTCTTAATTCATTCGCACTGAGTTATTTCAATGACCTTCCCCCCGTGCGTACGTTTTATAGGCAATGGAGCACTTATCCCGCTCTATAGCAGAACACCTACAGACCTCTGGCGCATCTTTCAAGCTTCAGTCTATGTTATAGTAGACAAGAAAACAAACATGATAGTTCTATTTAGTAATCATCTAAAGGTTCTGTCGGTCCTGTTTTGACAAGATGCAGTAGAAACATGATCATCCGAAAAGACTCTTGTAATACATAGCGCCGACACATGCACACCACAAAGGCAAGGAACACAGGACTAGTATGAGAGGGGGCGGGGGAAAGCATCATGAATCGAGGGATCGCAGAGGAGAAACGCAACCAAGATAACAAGGTGACCAATAACATTCACACGCAATCAGCAACAACAAGCAAGTCGGGGCCCAGATAACAGCCATGACTTGGGAGTAGGATCAGCGTGGACCAGAATCGAGCTTTTCACGAACCGAAATTTGCAAAGGATATCTTATACTGCCAGAGACCAGGATGCACTTTACAGAAAGTACAAATGAAGCAAGTGAAGAAAGACATACGTCAAAGCTTTGGTCTAGTCTAAAAAGGTGAACATGCTGGTGTGAATTATGTTTAAAGCGCGATCGGCGTCTCTCTCCTCAATGACGCAAGAAATATTGATCTCGCTTGCACCTTGAGACACAGTGTTGATTAGTTATTGGACAGTAGCAAAGTGTCTAAGGATACTTACCTTGAGAAATCATCTCGATATTAACATTGTTTTCGCCCAGAGTCGAAAACATCCGTCCCGCAACTCCAATCATGTTTTTCATTTGCTTTCCCACAAGACTGAGAATTGCCATCTCTGGTATGATATCGACGGTTCCATACTTCTGAAGGTCCTGGATGGCTCCCTTCAGGTCATCGTCTATGATCTGATATTCGTCTCTCCCAGTCCCATTCAGCAAGGGCATCTCGGAATGAAGGGCCATTGAAACATGCACCTCGCTCGTCGAAATCAAATCGATAGAAAGCCTCCATCGATCAAGCACAGAGAATATTCCTGCGAAGAAACCATGAGAGAGTGATCGTTTGTTCGAATGTACATTAATGACGAGGATCTTGTGTTTGATTGTCACGGCCGTGGGGCGCTTCGGCCGCTGCATAAGACTGGGACTGCGGGTACGAAACAGTCTTGGATCATGGCCGGGGGTCGTCTTCTCCAGCTCGCTGGAAGAGTCGGGAAATATAACAGTACCGTCTCCCCGCGGGTTCATGACGTTCTTTATGCGAATAGGGATTTTGGCACGGATGACTTGCTCCATGGTAAAAGGGTGAATCACTTCCGAGCCATAGAACGTTAACTCGGCTGCCTCAGCCGGTGTGATGGCAGAAAGCAGGCGTGCGGTTGGCACCTTCCGTGGGTCGGCTGTGAAGATGCCATCAACTTCTTTCCAGACCTGCAATTCCTTCGCGTTTATGCCCACAGCGACAAGAGCAGCACAAAGATCAGTGTAGCCCCGTCCAATCTGATCAAGAAGACCGCCAGGTACAGTCCCAAAGAATCCGGTAACGACAGGGACCCTATCTTCACAACTTTCGATCTTTCTTCCGAGAGCAGCAGCTAGGTTATTATAGAATTCTTGGTCAAGGCCCTGGCTCGAAACGGGGAAATTGATAATCTCGGCCAGGTCCACATATTGCGACTTGACGCCCCTATCTTCGAGAAAAGCAGCCATAAGTCTGCAACTTAACTTCTCCCCGGTGCTAATCACCTTGTCGATGCACCTTGCGCTAATCTCACCAAGTGTTTGCGCAGCCTCCAACACCTTGAGTACTCGGTCGCATTCCGCATTGATCTCAGAAACCAGCCGTAACTTGAGTGTATTTGACTGGATTTGATCTCCGACTACCTGAATATGTTCCAACCGAACGGCCTCTACAAGAGAGGCATATTGCTGAGATAGAGCGTCTTCCGCATCCCGCGCTGCTCGGAGTAACCTGACAATGAAGTACTTGATTAGACTCTGGCTTGGTGAGACTTGAGGACTGCCCCGGGGGCACAACGATGGGAGACTTTGGGCAATTGCGGTTGCCATCGCTGCTCAGGGAGGAATATGACTCACCGGTTGGTGGTACCGGCAGCTTTGGTCGAGCTGCTTCGCGCTGAGCAAACTACAGCAACACGATGCTCGGAAAGACTTGGACTGGATATAAGAGGTTAATCAATCTCTATGGTGGGCTCTGTACTGGGCAGGAGGAGATTGAGGCCACTTACAGAACGACCTGGTCGATAATATTCAAGGCGAACTTGCCGACGCTCGTACCACCAAACTTCTGCACGACCCAATTGCTGCCAGAAGAGCCCTGGAGGCCGATATTGACCATGGATGAGGACTCTTGCTCGAGGACTAGCGGTTCATTCATACTGAAAACTAGGAGAACAGGTTTGGGGTCTTCGCAATCAAGAAGTCAGTAACATGCCCTTGCGATCGGCTCCGGTTGCGGGACAGCCATTTTTATGTGCACCTGGCGGGGTCTGCGAAAGCGGAGCAGAGCATTGACAAAGGTGAGCGAATCATTCTTTACCTTTTGCTGTTCCGCCTTCCATTGTGCGGATCACGATATCGGAGGGAAAAAGTCTGATTGCTTAGTATGTTTATTAGTCATGGCATTTGAGCTTACTTAGTTAACTATAACTAACTACTCAGTGGACTAAGTTATAAGTCAACCAACTTGACTATGAGTAAGTAACTCAACTTCAACTACGGCTAGGTAGACAATCAACCACGTATACAGAGAGAGCCAACTGACTCAGTCATCTGCCTCACTAAAATGTAGTGCTACAAATGTATTCTGTCAGTTCTCTGGATGTACTTAGGTCTTTCTGAGCCTCGAATTGACTATCGTCCCAAACAATAGCTCACGGTCACTTACTGGCTCTGACCGTGTCTCCAAATCCCTCTTTGATGCACTAGCATCAATCAAACAGTATATGCATCAGAAGCTTTGTTTACTTTTCGGACCCCTCAGGCTAGTCATCTAATCAAGCTACTCGCCTTTAGGTCAGAAGTATACTACGGAGTACTGTGTACTGTACCAGTATATCTCAGACCCACCTAGATTTGCGGGTGATGTCACGTGGAATCGTAATTGAATGTGAATCTCGAAGACTCAGGTTGGAAAATCTTGGTTGCCAATGATAATTTTCCGTATCCGCCACACCTCTCTAGGTAGTCGTCCCTCACCAGTCTCATAATCTTGCGCATGTGGACGCCGGACGTCGGACGCCGGGCACTGGGCTTCAAGCCTGTCGAGATTCCGTATTTAATTCATATTTATCAGTGTTCGCTCGGGGCCCCACAGACAGCAATTGTAACTTTAGTTAATAACGCGTAACATTACTCTCCGGTTCTCGTTCGCTAGGAGATTGCCCTTGGCCTAATTTTGATTCCCTTGACTAAACGCCAAACGCCTCTTCAGTGTTATTCCATGAAATTCGACTCTCTATGGATCACCCAACTGATGGCGATCCGACATGCCCCTTTTGTCCCTTCTCTGATGCCGACAGCAATTTTGTTATGGAACATGTGGAATCTTGCCACCCCGATAATGACATACGAGCTAGTAATAGAGCGAACCGTCAGTATGCAGACCATCATCTCGTGATGCAACATCGGCAACAATTCTCGTTGCCGGGCTTTCAAGACGGCCAACCCGATGGGTACATCGACTGCCCTTGCGGCTGTGGTGAGACGGTTATGGAAGCGGAGTTGCCGTCTCACCTTGATCTACACGCTGCGGAAGAAATCGCCCTTGAGGAGGACTCGACTCGCCCGCCAAATGAACTGTCAGAGCCTGCTAGAACTACTCACAAACAATGCATTGGCACTTCATCGCTCCCAAAGCTTTCTCTCAAAGGATCCGAACCACTCACAGTGTCAGCTGGACTGGAGAACTGTGTTCTTACTGGAGGCATCAAACGACTTGGGGTATTGAACCTATCAGCTCTCTACTTTATTATTTTATACTTAGAGACAGATCATCTGTCTCACGGGCGGTGTATCTCGCTGACCATTCTATAGCGGTCAGAATTAGGGCCCCATGCGAATGAAAAGCGAATGCCCGCGTGGTTGCGAAGAGTGCTTGAAAAAGGTCCCAAGCCGATTTTGACCAACACCCTTTCTTCTAACGGTGCACTTCGAAAGGCGGAAACCTTTGAGAACGAGTTGACGGACGTGATCTCTGTGCTTGCCCGGTTATGTGATCGTGATAAATCTGTCCAGCGTGCCTTCTTCTGTAGCTCCATGGTACACCAAATCTCAAAAATTCCTAGGGAAGGCGGCTTCTGTGGCTACAGGAATATCCAGATGCTAATCACTTATATCAAAAACGCTCGATTACTAGGGTATGAGTGCTTCTCTGGGGAACTGCCTACAATCCTTCAGCTCCAGGATATGATTGAGAATGCATGGGACAAGGGATTCAACAGTGTAGGAAGAATTGAAACTGGTGGCATTCGGGGGACCAGAAAATATATTGGCACACCTGAGGTAATACGTTTCTGCTTCAGCTCCCACATCCGGGAAGAAGAAAGTCCGGTTGATGTTTTATTGCACAGGCTCAAGCGCTGTTTTCAAGTCTCGGAATACTGTAAGTTGTCAGCCCATCTCACCAACGCCTCAGATACAAGAAACTGACTAGTTATAGCTGCGTAGCCAACAGCATTGGACCCACGGAGAGCATGCGAGCCCATGATGCATTGTTCATGAACGTTGCTTCCTATTTCCGGGACTCACGCAACCTGGAGAGGGAAGACAAGGTCATTTCTACCGACTTACCACCCATCTATTTTCAGCACCAGGGTTTGGACAACCCCCGCCTTTTATTCTCCGTCCCAAGCGCAAGAGCTGACATGCGAGAGCCCCTATATAGGACACTCTATGACAATTGTTGGGTTCGAAATTCGTGATAATGGAAGCGCAAACTTATTGGTTTTCGACCCGATGTTCAAAGCGCCCCCTGCAATAAGGCGACTAAAAGACACTCCAGGGTTGAACCCCGACCCTGCCAGGATTCTCAAAGGATACAGGCGAGGGACGGCATACCTACAAAAATATACCGCATTCGAACTTCTCAAGTAAGTCACAGCATTCTACCATCGGTACAAATGCCAACTAACAGTTTTGTTCTCCTAGACTCCAAGTCACCTGCCAAATTTAAAGGGTCGCCATATACCACGGAGGTCTATAGAGATGGTCTCGAATCTGAGTTGACTGTTCAATCACAGATTATCAATGGTTTAGCTAGCACGGTCTCACCTTCTCTGAAGCGTAGCTCCGCCCGTAGAGAATGGGGCAGCAGAGACGGTTGAATCGCCCTAGCAGTGATGCGTTACAACCCTGTCGGTTACTTGAAGCATGACTACCGAATATCTCTAAAACCAGATAGCATTCTTTCCTAGATGATTACATTAGTCAAGCTGCCGCACATGGTAGTGTAATAGGATGTTTACACCCCGGTGCAATACTGTCAAGTACTCCGTACAGAGTACTACATACCCGGCGGTTTGGAACCCCCCGGCTAAAATCGGTTGGTGGGTTGTTCCGATTGTGCCCCGCGACGCAAGGCAAAGTAACCAATTGAGCCGCCACCAGAAATTTCGCCTTGCGATGACTATCAACCACCGCAGCAGGCTTCAGTGCTAAAACCTGCACAGCGAGGTTTCAGCATGCGAACAACTCCGAACATAGTCATTACAGGGACGCCTGGTGTAGGTAAAACTGTTCACTGTGCACAGCTGGCCGAGGAGACTGGTTTGCGACATCTTTCGATCAATCAGATCGCGAAAGACCGGGGCTGTTACGACACCTACGACCAGGAATTGCAAACCTGGGTTGTTGATGAAGACAAAGTGCGTCCAATATAGGTTCCCGATATCTTGTGTCCTTTTTATGATCTCACGCCTGTTCAATACTTGGCGGCATACTAAGCAATCTTAATTTCAGCTTCTGGATGCTGTCGAAGAGGAACTGCTGAGAGGTGGCTACTTGATCGATTGGCATGCCTGTGATCTTTTCCCCAAGTCCTGGGTTGATCTCGTGGTGGTTCTACGTTGCCCATCCACGTCCATTCTATATGACCGTCTAACATCGAGGTACCTCCAAACCTTAGACTTCAATAACTCGTTTATACAGAAAGCCTAGTTTCTGACTATGATTCGATTTTTTCACAGGGGCTACAAGCAAGCAAAGCTGCAAGAAAATTTGGATGCGGAAATATTCGGTGTTCTTCTCGAGGAAGCCCGCGAATCATTCGACGAAGAGATTGTGGTTGAGTTAAATAGTGAAAAGGATGACGATGTAGAATCCAATTGCGCACGAATCTCTGGCTGGATAGAGTCCTGGAAGAGCAGCCAGGCACTAAATACAGACTGACTACTACTGACATGTTAAAGTCAAATTCAATCGCCTCAAGCAGGCTCCATCACAGCTGGGAAGAATCAGATCAGGATCTTTCACGGGTTAGCCAGGCTTGCAGTTTGACTAGAGCTTTGTATCTGTGGGAGATTTGATTCTAACCAAGATTTAGCGACCAATGAAGTAAAAGGAGGGGAGGGAATTCCGTAGGGTACCTTTTCGTCTTTATCCATCTCGGCATACGTTTTGCCTTGGTATTCGAAGATCGGATCCCAACCTAGAAAAGAAGCATGAATTAATCACAAGTGATTAGATTAAAGACTGTCTGTCCCTGTGTACACCTACCAAAGTTTGCGGGGCCTCTTGGGCGGACAATAGCGCCCTTCACAGCTGGCGTCAGTTGCAGATCCCGATGGCATGTTTTAGTCAATCCTACCTCGGTTCTACCCTGAAATAAGATAGGTTCCGACCCAGGGCCTTCAGAGAACGCAAAGGTACAGACGGCCTCTGCTGTTTTTATATCGAATGAGTCAAGCATTCGGTTCAACCCTTCGTGGCCCAGGGCGTCAAGAAACGATTTGCTTGGTCATACATCAGCATGTCACGCTTAAGCCTTTTCAGGCACTGAAGACATTACATGTATGGGCCAGGTAGACCTTTCAGCGCATGGAACTCCAGAGCCGTGTCTTCCGTCAAGACTGGACCTCTAACCTGCTCGATCACGTTAGCAGGAACAACCTTGTTTTAATATCTTTTCACCCTCGGACTTATCAGAAGATCGCTGCTTACCGCTTCTGCAGCACGTCTACATTTGTCCTTGGCAATTTCTTCGACTGTGCCCTGAATTTCGGGCACTTCAATCGCTTGGCTATCGACATGGATTATACTGCCTAGGATAGCCCTCACTTCAGCCAACTTGTTCTTGTTGCCCGTGATGAAATTCAACTGTTTTAGAGGCGCCATGTTTGCGATGCTCCCAATGAAAAAAATGTGGCTAGTTTGATCAACTGTGAGACGACTCTTGGGTTGAGATTGGCGACTAGAACATGGAAACATGGAAGAAATGTAGTGTTGTCAAAATGTTGGTCAGCGCCGACGGGTACGTACGAATTCTTTTCTCCACAACCCCACAAGTACTACTGCGCTCCAAACCCCAAGTATGCCCAGAAGTCAGCCCGGAAGTCCGAGCGTCCCTTGGTGGGTGAATATTCGCGGCTTGAGCAAATCTGCATACCAGAATCTTGATTGCTCGATCGATAACAGTATTGTTGATGCAATGGTAATATATAATGAAGAGAAATTTGGAATGTGAGAGAGAAAGGCAGGGAAAGCACTTGATGATCGGCTTTGAGATAAAATCGACGAAAGATGATGGTGCACTTTTGCTGAATCAAAGAGCGGGTAATCAGAGCTGCTAGTCCCTGAAGTTTTCACCAGGTGGCCATTGTGATGTGATAGGGCTATTTCCAATGTACAAGTTATTTGCCAGGGATCGCTCCATCGCTCGTTTCTGTCATATCCAACCTTTCCTGTTGAGCCATTGCCTGTGCTGATACTATTTCGGCAAGCCGTTTCAGTCGCGGTGTTTGTAGCCCTTTGAAAATGTCAGTGAGGCTTACGGCGGCCACAGCCTTCGAATCTCACTTACAGGACGGTGTGTATGTCTCCAAGGCTGTGATGACACGAGGCTCTGCGATTTCATACGGGCCACTGTCTTCCATGTCAACGGGAGTAAGAAGAAGCACATCGCTCTTCTCGGTGACACGAGACGCAACCGCTTTCATAATTTCGCCATTGATAGGCTGTTCGTAGTCAGCAACAAGATATTGATTCAGTAACTTCTGTATCTGATTTGGAGACAGCCTTGATATATAGTGGTCAGCGTCATGTGAATTCGGCGTAGCAAGGCGAAGACTGGAAATATGTTCTTACATCCAACAGATGTCTTGTATGATCTCTATGTCATTCAGGGTGGCCTTTTTCAACTGTAGGAGCTTGGTTGCTTGCTTTGGATTGGGTTAGTATCCTCTCATATCGAATAGTGGCCAGACATGCTTACCATTAGATGTTCCAACTGCAGTGTTCCTTCAGGCATATCGTGGCTCTTACACCATTCCTCAATGCGAGTAATGTTGTAGTTGATCTGTAGCCCACGTTTCCAAGACAAAAAGTTTCTTCGCATAAGAAGATCATTGAAAGCGGTAACACCCACGAGTCGAAGAAGTTCGGTCACCGTTTGAGTGATGATAGACTCCTCAAGATAGAAAGCTTTCATCGCTTTGTAGACATTGTTCAGGAGACTGAGGAGATTATCCATACTATACGCAGGATTGTTGTTAGATGGAAGAAGCTTGCCAAGGAATCGGTTTGTCTCGCTTGTGACAAAACCCGGAAGTGATTGGGATTCGATGATCGCCGGTACGATCATCTTGAAGAGCTTCTTCTTCAGCACTTTCATCCAGGTATGATAGATATTGAACTCTAGGCTCTCTAGGTCGTGTTTGACGATCTCCAGCAAGCGGTCATACTCGAAATTATCGGTCTTCTGGGCTTCGTACCAATCTTCGGCCAAAAACACGAACGAGAGCATCTCGTGTACATTAGAGAGCCAGAAAGCCCCAGGATTAACAGCATCGTCGCCGTCATGCTGCATGACCTCCTGCTGTATAGACTGCATGACATTGGCCAAAAAGCGCTCCGATTCTTTCACAAATCCGTTGTTCCACATTTCTGAGGTTACAAGATTGATAAGGTATGCCGGGAAAAGAACCTCCTTCTCTGTAGGAGGCGGTGTAGAACTGGGTAGTGGGATTTTCAAGTTGCGAATCAGGCCCATCGTCACTTCTTCATTGAGTTCATCTTCCTCAGATAGTAGATTCTCAAGCTCTACCTCAACAGAATCCAGTCCTGGAGAGAATGTATTGCCAGTGAATGGCTGACGTCCCATTGCAGAACTCGGGATAGCCATGGAGACTGGTCTCGGGTTGTAAGCTCCACTGAAACGATCGGTGTCAATCCGTTCAGCACCAGCGCTGCGTCGCTTAGGCTTGGGCTTTTTCGAGGACACCAGGTTGATCAAGCCGGTCGCAGGAGGTGGGGTTGGCCCACCGTTCGGTTGATCACCACTCAAGCCATTTATGGGAACGGTTCGTTTTGCAATCTCGAGCTGTTCCTCGAGTTCCACAATTTGTTGACGAAGCGAAGCTTTCTCGTCCTCTGCTTCACTATTCAGCTGCTGTAGTCGCTCCAGCTCTTGGTTTGCAGAACGTATTGACTCTCGTGATATCCTTTCCTCCTCCTGAAGTCTCTTGACTGTTGCCTGCGCATCATTATGATTTTGCTGCAACCGGTTCATTTCGTCTTCCAAAGCGGTCAATCGAGCAGCAGTGATGCCAGCTTGATTGGCCTCGGCCTGTAGCTCTCTAGAACGGTTTTCAAGGACATTGTGACGGCTTCTCCAAGATTTCAGTTGAGTCTCATAATTCTCCAATTGTGAGTTCAGAGCCTTGTTCTCACGCTTCAGTGATTCAAGATACTGAGTCAATTCTACCACTTTGTTCTCGAGTTTGTAGGAGATTTGTTTCAGATCTCTTGCATCTTCCCGAAGCTTCTTGTATTGCTTCCTGGCCTGCTTGCCTCTCCAGAGATTTTGAATGATGATAACATTCCGGCGGTACTGCCTCCACGCGCGTAACTGACACCAAGAACGCCATGATCGTTGTATTACTTTCGCTGCGTTGCCATGTATTGTATCCAGGATGTTTTGTCGGCAGAGAAATCCTTTTGCGACTGACTGGAAAAGTACGAAATTGGCGCGAATCCGAGTGTAGTTCCTCCTTTCCCGGTGCCCTCTCCACACCCGTTGGATGGTTGTAGCTGCTTTGACCTTGCGTATCTCAGCCGCATGCTGTCTCGCAAGAAAGCCCCTCGCCAGAGCTTGAGTTGTAAGGATAGAGGCACGAGCCTCAAGATACCTGCGCCGGTAGTACTTACATCGCAGGTTCTTCTGGATCATTATTGCGCATTCATTGAGCCTGGATGTGCGGAGGTTTTCAAGAAAAGCAAGCATACCAGCGCGGAAAAAAATTTTTGTCAGGCCTAGCTGATACTTGTCTTGCTTTTTCTGAGTGCCGTCACCAAGAGCCTTCTGTAGAATGGCATGACACATATCTCTAATCTCCGACGTCCATTGCGACGAATGGCAAAGCATGTAGTATCTTATAGCAAATTCTTCGTAAGTCCAGCGTGTTGGGTATCCTGCTGTACTGATGCGGACAGTTTCAAGCACACCGCAAGCTCTCAATTGACTGAGAACCATTGGACCTTCAAACTTCCAGGGTTCTTTGGCCTCATTCGGTTTGATACAGCGGATGTAGTGAACATCTGTCGAGTTGATCGTGTTCATAAGCTCAATCAATGACGACTTGAAGATACCACCAAGAGTAGGCTTGCGGTTGACAGCAACTCCAATCTTGCGCCCAGGCGCAGCAACAGGCTTGGAAGAGATAGAAGCTGAATCCTTCTCGCGAACAGCGGCAGCGGTATCAAGAATTTCTTTCACAAACTCATTAGATGAGCTGCGCAGAATTTCCATGTGCTCATCAGGCACAGTATCCCTGTTCTTCTCTATGAACCCGTCGGATTCATATGTTACATCAACAGCATAATGGCAGATCGTGAACGCAGATTTGCCAAAACGTGGTTTTTTATAAAATTTCTGTTTGTCCGCGGCGAAATTAAGATGAAGTTTCGTCACAAATTGTTCATCTGAGCCCATGGGTAGTCGAGACTCTTCGTCCAGAAGAGACAAAATACCCAGTTTCGCTTCAATCAAATCAATACAAGGCTGGTTATCTGAGAAGTCAATGAATGTCCAATCTATCTGTTCGCGTATGTATTCTTCTTGCTCAAGTTTGAAGACGTGCTGGTTGAATTCCTGCTGTAATTTCTCGTTGGCGTAGTTGATGCAGAACTGCTCGAAGGAGTTCTTTGCGAAGTGTTCAAATCCGTAAATATCCAGGACGCCTATGAAGGACTTGAAGTTGCTCAAGATATTGTCAGTAGCCAAACCACGGTTGATTTTATCAACAAGCCAGTCGAACAAACTCGAGTAAATGAACTTGGCAACAGAGTCCCTCACGACGATTGCTTGCTGTTGTGTGAGATTAGACGTGATCTTTTCGCCCCTCGTGATCAGCTGCTTTTTCACTATCCATTTTGCAAACTCGATGGCATCGATTCCCAGCATATCGCAGGCTCGCATAAGAGAAGGCTCCGAAGATGATAAGTTGGAGTCAGTCCTTGTGGAAGTAATTTTGACGTTTCCGAGATGAAGCAAGGCTGCCAGGACCCGAAAGATCTCCACTTGAGTCTTCTCAGGCACGCCAATGGTACTCAGGGATTTTTTGGTCGCAGCAAACTCTGTGCGATCGTCAACGCCATCAATCGTCGGCGTCCCGCCCTGACTAAGGTAATCGAAATCTTCAATCGAAGTCAAACCAAGGTCCTGCTTCTCTATATCCGTTGCGCCGGCTACCAACTGGTAGAAGATGTGGTAATTCCGCTCTTTGAGAGGTTGGAACACCAGGCGAGATCTTTCCAGGAGATAAGTCCTGATTTTCGCACCTATGATATTGGTCTTGTCATCGAACATGATTTCGATGTACTTTCCGAAGCGCGAAGAATTATCGTTGCGTGTTGTTTTGGCGTTTCCAAAAGCCTCCATGACAGGATTGGTGGCTAGGATCTGCTCTTCGGTCTCACTGATTGCATCGGCCCGACTTGTGGTGTACTTGCCAGGCTGATCGGAGGACTCGCGGGTTGCAAAATATCGCATGATATACTTTGCACTGACGGTTTTTCCGGCCCCTGACTCTCCAGAAACGACAATGGTCTGGTTCTTACCATCTCGTAGCATATCGCTGCGCAGATTATGTGAGCTGGGGAGACAGATCGAACGAAGGATCGGCTCTTACGCAAATGCTTCTTCGGCGATGGCAAACAGGTGAGGTGCTTGAGATGCTCGGTGTTTGCCAGCGTATACTTGCACCATTTGCGGAACATAGAGGGAGTCGACCCGGGCGAAGGGATTCGTAGCAATAAGGACGATACCACTGTAGGTATAAATCTCTTTCTGTGCATAACGTAATTTTATAGCCTGGAGGACTTCACGGATTTCAGTTACCATTGCGCTATGGCTGCAAGATTGATACCTACCAGCAGGCTCATTCAGGTGCGACAAATTTGTGAGATCCTCACTGGCCTCCAGCATGGCAGGGTTCATCAACGGAGGCAAGTTCGGGTTGTTGTCAATCTGCAATTCAGCTTGACTGGTTTCGAAGGTTTTTGTCTAAACCCAGAGAGAATTTAGCCGCCCGCATTGATGACTCGCAAAGATGCGAACAATGGTAACGTACCTCTCCATTTTCTGTGGAAAAGATGAGTTGCACCTTGTCTCCATCTACATGTTTCTCCTTCACCTCAGACGCGATCCAGCCCTCGGTCGGATCGGGATGCCAGGCCCTCGTGCCCACCTCGTAGTTGTGAGCCATTTAACAACTTTGCTGACACTCAAGACGATATCCTGAACAAGATTGGGCCAGAAAACCAGTGTAAGACTTTCGACAATCTTGTATGGATGGCCGATGTCGCATGCATCTAGCGAAAAACAAAAAACGGAGATAATCGAGTTCAATCCAGACGTCAGAGAATCATAGCCTTGACACACGGAAGATCGTAGGAGGTTTGTTTGAGAAAGAAGACAGTCTTCATGCTCTCCTCCAGGGAGAAATTATTGAACTGGCTAACAGCTGGCGTTACCGAGCCCGAGCCGCGAGCCGCGAGCCGCAGCCCCTGAGGCGGGCCTGGACGGCCGCGCCACTTATCGAGACACTCTCCACAGTTGTCAAAGCCAATGCCAAGGGTCATCATCATTAACGAAAGGCCTTCGTTGATACACATCTACTATTTTTGTTCGCCTCTAAGAATAAAGTGAAGAGAAATGACGTATTATCCCGTGAACTGAACCTTAGGTGCATGTTCTGATCTAAGCATGATGTTTCAATCTTGTGCATTGAGCATGGCTGCGACTAATTTCCGTCTTACGTACAACATCGACCATTATTGCAATTAGCGGTGTGGTGAACAGATATTGCGATGACCCCCCTCGAACTGAACATGGCTTCCACCCAACACCTCCGTTCCAAAGAAAAGAGCTTTTTTGATAATGAGCTTCTCCGGCAAGTCTTTCTTCCGCTACTGCTGGTTATTTTCGCAATATCATGGAAACAATTAATTAGACACCAGGAATGAAAGTAAGCTCTGACTGCCCAAGCAACCTGGGAATTGACAGAGGCAAGTATCCTAATTTAAAGGGGAAAGATTATCAAGAGATTCGCTAACGAAGATCCATGCGTCGGCGCAGACCCGTGAAACTTAAGACTTTAAGATGTTTGTATCTGAGAACATTGCTAGTGCATGAACATAAAAAGAGATTAGGAGTAAGAGGCATATGATAGGAGAGACAATTTGAGGCAATATTAGAAATCGAACAAAAGGCGCACGGGCGTAGAAGGAATCGGCTGAGACAACCAAGCGCATATAGGTCCGGTCGTGACTGAGATACACTTCTTATGGCTGCGTCAGATCAAGCCGCCCTGCTCAGCTTTGTTTGCATTCTGCTGCCTCCTTCTTCGGCTTAGAAGTACCGTCCTACCCACAGTGTCAGCATATGAACATGCGTTAATGGTCAATGATCTGAATCAGTCATACCTCTTCATCTGAGTCTTCATCGACATCACGGTCAGTATCCCTGTCATCGTCATCGTCATCGTCTTCATCGTCTTCATCATCCTCCAAATCAAATTCATCCTCGTCCATGTCGTCACCTAGTTCCTCGAATTGAAGAGCCTCCCCGGTGAACCAATCAATTGCTCTGGGGATAAGCTTCTCCTTGATATCTTCTCCAAGTTGATAGTCAAGTTCGAGACGCTCCTCGATATCAGTGGCGACAGTATCGTCATCATCGGTGGGGGGCTGTGGGGGTGAGAAGAAATTGAAGAAAGACTCCGTGGGAACAGTTATCTTGACAACACGGGTTTGTTTGGTATCTGGAGATTTTAGTAACAAGTTGAGATTTCAGCACGTGGTGACATACTCTTGTTTCTCTGTTTCTTGCTCTCGATCCGTACGGTAAGATCCTTGTCCGCTTTCCAGTCGATCTTGGTGCCTTCCGCATGATCATAAATGAAATCACCTCCGTACCCATTCTCTTCCTTGTAGTAATAGGTTTTCGAGATGGATTGGTTCGAAAAGAAGGGATTCTTAGAAAACTCGAAGATAAGTCGGAATCCAGGGCGATCAAGATACTCCATCCGGATGTCGGTGAGATACTTCAGGGCCTCTTCGTCGCGTTCAGTGATCATGTCCGCAAGGGAAATTTGATTCTTCATGGCCGATAGCCAGAACTCAGGAATTCCAGCTGTTGTTGAATCATCGGCTTCATCTTTGCTAGCCTCGCCTTCGGCCTCAGCGTCTTCCTCCTCGTCGCGGCCATTCGCAACTTCCGAGTCAGTGGGCTCCGTATCACCATTGACTATTGTAGCACGTCTCTGGTAAAGAGGAGTGAATTTCGCAAAATACTTCTTCTCGAGTTCCAACACTTCTTCCTGGAACTGAGCCTCCAGCTTAGCATGCTCCTTCTGGATACCCTTCAGTCCAGCAACTCGCCGGCGAACGGATACGGGTAGGGACTCGATGTAGCCTGAAGAGCGGCCGACAAGAGAGCCCAGCTTCCCTTGAATCATGGAGACTAGACCCGGATTGCGTGCGAAAAGAGAAGCGGCCGTAGCATGGTCAAGGGACTCTATGGAGATAAATAAGCGTCTGATGAATCACCAAGGAAGGCGACAGTCCATGCATTCAGTTACCTTCTTTAATGCTGGCAATTCCAGGTTGCTGGGCATGGGAAGAGATAGGAGCGTTATTAGCTGGAGTGTTTTGAGGTGTCCTATGGTGTCAGGTATTATCAGAAATCGAATCCTAGCATGCGGCAAATTTGAGATTCAGTTAGACGGTCAAAAAAACTTACGGCGCGATCGGAATATCCGCTTTCTTGTTCCTGATGGGTTCAGACATCGTGATCTGACAAGCAGAGGAAACTATTTTGGGGAGTACAAAGCTGAGTTGGCTTAAGGGTGTGTAAAGGCGAGTGTGGAGGAAGATTTTGATACACCCAAGTTTTGCGAGGTCTGGAATACTGGCTTGGTGGGATTATTAGCGCCCTTGGGCCGAGGGGCTTGGCGGGACGAAGGCTGTTGAGGACTGCTCGGTACTCCCAACAATAAATGTTAGTTACTGACTTCTACTACGTATCTTCTCGCCTCTAGCATTAACTACACGGGAACTCTTGATCAACCACAAATCTAATTTGCTGCTAATTAGAGCAGATCGTACCGGGTAATTTGTTGGACTTTACTTTCTACATACTTTCTATATGTTCTTTATAATTGATTTGTCTATAATAGTGCCCGTAACACGTTGACCTTCATACAGAAAACAGTAATCCAGATTAGCCTTCCGGCATTCCTAAAAACAAAAATTGCGTCGAAGCCTTTTTCTAAGGGGTGCTAGGGTATAAATTATGGTAGGTATCACTGCCAGACAGAAAAACAATTCCAGCCGATCTCTACAACTTCTGCTACACATAAGAATCTTTTTCTCTCCCTCTCTCTCTCCTTCTCTCTCTCCTCTCTCTCCTGCTTCTCCTTCTCCTTCTCCTCCGACTGTCTTTTTCTCCCTTTTCATGTTCGGTTTTGTTGCTATTCTGGTAGACCACCTTCTGCCCATAGATATAAAAGAGACTCTTTGGAGACACATGGGCAGCGCCAGCGATGAAGGTAGGTCTGGCGTTCTGCAGTTTAAGCAGTGGTCTTTATCAGGGAAGTTTTGAGCAACAAGCATGTGTATTGATGTTTTTCATTAGTACGGAGTACTTACAGTACAGTAACGTAAAAACTTAGCCTACGTACCTAAATAAGTTAGGGAACTTAACTATCTCCGGAAGACCCCGTTGACTCTACTACTGCTGGGCTATGACTTAATCCAACACGCGCTTAATGACTAAAGCAGCTTTTTCCTGTTCCAACACCACATAGACCACCAGATAGACCCTCAGTAGCCACCAGAACAATCAGCCAACCAACTGTCGGTATGAATTAGGTTGACATATTCTCCGTGTTGCTCGCTGTCATCACAAGCCTCGCAGACACTATCACCGAGACAAACAGCCCCCTCCCCCCCAAATTGAGTACCGAGAAGCAGAGCAGCAGGGCGCATCAATAAACATGGAGGATCGTCAAGGGCAGTCGCAGCCATCCGAGGTCTATTTGCCCGGTGCAGAAAACCGGCGCAATTCTATGAGAAGCAGGTCCTTGACACCAGACTCAATCGTCTCTTTTCCCTTGCTAACGGTCTTCTAGCTATAGCATTGTATCCGAGGTTGAAATGGCTCGTAGTGAGGTATGTCGCGAGGGAAACTGTTTCGCTACGTATCACTGACCCAACTAGGTTTATGATGGTCCAATATCAGAGAGTATACCATCAAGCGTTGTCTCATTCTCTCACCGTCGAGATCGGAAAGACTCTACCACTAGCTTTACATATTTTCACGACGATGAGGATCACACATTGTGGCCACCCGAGGATGCATTGGACGTCGAGAGCGACATGGACGATGTGTCCGTGAATGGCTTAAATGACACAAATCCATCGATACGGTCCTCTAAGCGCCAATCTTATTCAAGAGGCTCAGTTGAAGATCCCCTGCTACGGCGGTCATTATCTGTTGCATCGTACGCACAAAACTGGACAGGCGAAAGTATAACAAGCCAGAAAGTCCACATCATCTCAGAAGATCTTACCATTGTGATTGCGGGGTTTTCGACAAGCATCACTGGTCTTGTACTCTATTACATATTGTGTGCATTGTCGTTCGGGTTCGCTTACCTGCTCTTTCGATGGTTCCCCAAATGGCGCGTCCGTCTGCTAGGTAAACCAGCCCCTCTTTGTGCTTGTAAATGGGTTGCGATTGAGGTAGGAAGCTTTACCTCCGAGATCTATCTATCTGTTGCTGATCTAGTGTCAGGATCAATGGAATCGATTTCAAGTACAACAAGTCGACAGTCAAGATTATGGGCGCCCTCTGTCTACGATTTTCGCCGATCCTGACTGCCATTCATACGACGAAGATAATGACCCCACCATTGCCCAATTGAAACGCATCGATTACAGATATCTTCGCTTCTTTTATAATCCGCTCGAGGATAAATTCTGCCTGGTGAATGGGTGGAAAGATCCCCTATGGACAAATGTGAAAGGAATGAGACTCGGGCTGGATGCCGATGATCGTGACGATCGCGAACAAATATTCGGAAAAAATCTCATTGACATTCAGCAGAAGCCTGCGTTTCAACTGCTTATGGATGAGGTAAGTGTGGAACCCTGAGCTTTTCCACTTCGATCCCTGACTTTGTAGGCTTTTCACCCATTCTATATCTTCCAGCTGGCAAGCCTTGTACTTTGGTCGCTCGATGAATATTACTATTATGCTGTATGCATATTTCTCATTTCACTCATTAGCATTGGTGCTACTGTCATTGAAACAAAAGCGGTGCGTTTCCGTGGGCCTGTCGCTATCTTCAAAGGTGCTTATTTTCCTTCAGACAATGAATCGTTTAAGAGAGCTATCACTATTTGAATGCGACACCCGTGTTCTTCGCAATGGATTCTGTAGGTGGAGCCATGTGTGGCTCATCTTCCACGTGCCAGAAATATGCTCATGTCTTAACTTACAGGGAGATCTATTCCATCCCGAGAGCTTGTCCCCGGCGATGTCTACGAATTCTCGGATCCGTCCCTCACGCAAGTTCCTTGTGACTGTATACTGTTGTCTGGTGACTGCATAGTCAACGAAAGCATGCTGACAGGTCTGAAAGACATGTCTGCCTTCTTGAGAAGATGGACTAATGAATAACAGGTGAATCTGTCCCAGTCACCAAACTTCCTCTTACGGATGATGCACTGAAGTATCTAAACCTAACTGGCCCTTCTATCAATCCCAACCTTGCAAAGCACTTTCTTTTTAGTGGTACGAAGGTAATAAGGGCACGGCGCCCACAGAATGTTGATGATGATGAAGCTATAGCATTAGCAGTTGTTGTGAGGACTGGGTTTCTCACAACTAAAGGCGCCCTTATCCGGTCAATGCTCTTTCCTAAGCCCTCGGGCTTCAAGTTTTATCGGGATTCATTCCGGTATATCTCAGTTATGGGTATCATCGCTATTCTAGGGTTCATTGCTTCTTTTGTGAACTTCATCCGCTTAGGAGTAAGGGCATCCAACTGTACTACCGAACTTATCGTTGCTAACACAGACAAGCTTCCTTGGCAATTCATTATTGTCCGAGCACTGGATCTGATCACAATAGTCGTGCCTCCAGCGCTACCTGCTACATTGAGTATAGGAACGAATTTTGCTCTTTCAAGACTGAAGAATCATAAGATATTCTGCATCAGTCCACAGAGGTGAGAAGTCTGAGATTATAGTCTTGAGGACTTGGTTTAATATTGTTTAGGGTCAATGTGGGCGGAAAGCTAGATATAATCTGTTTTGATAAAACTGGAACACTCACTGAGGACGGACTAGACGTACTCGGGATTCGGATCGCCGACAAAAATGAGAGGTTTGGGAAATACATATTTACTTGTCCTTTGTGCGTCTATTGACTATGCTGTAGCTTCTCCGGATTGATTTCTACCATTTATTTCGACACCGCACCCCTGGCGGACAGAACTACTATACAGAGGGACACTCGTCACGATAATATCCTCTACACCATGGCAACATGCCACTCTCTGAGAGTGGTCGATGGTGAATTATTGGGTGATCCTCTCGATGTCAAAATGTTTCAGTTCACTGGATGGTCTTTTATAGAGGGAGGAAGTCATGTTGAGCAGTCAGACTCTGAGAGAATCATGCCATCTATCGCAAAACCTCCAGAGCCCACTGACACCCTTGCTGGTTCCCACCAGGAGCAGGGCCCACATGTATGGCAACATCTCATATAATGTTCCGACTCACTAAAGCAGGATGCTGATAGTCAACAGGCACATGTAGAGCTGGGCATATTGCGCAACTTTGAATTTGTCTCAGAGCTGCGTCGTGCAAGTGTTATTGTACGCCGATTTGGTGATTCTGGAGCAAGCACTTTCGTAAAAGGTGCTCCAGAAAGTGTTAAGGCTATATGTCGCCCAGGAAGCTGTCAGTGTCCCAATCCACTCTATTGTAAACACTACTAAAAGTAACTCCCTAGTGCCCCGTGATTATGACGAGCTTTTGAGCTACTATACACACAAAGGCTATCGCGTTATTGCCTGTGCTGCCAAGCATGCGCCAAAGCTAAGCTGGATGAAGATTCAGAAAATGACTCGTCATGATGCTGAGTGTGATCTTGAATTTCTCGGGTTCATTATATTTGAGAATAAGCTTAAGCCAAAGACTGCGGGGACTATAACTGAACTTAATCAAGCAGGCATACGCAACGTCATGTGTACAGGTGATAACATACTCACGGCAGTTAGTGTAGCTCGTGAGTGCGGGTTGGTCAGTAGCAATGAACATTGTTTTGTTCCTCATTTTTCGCAAGGTTAGCTCTTCCTGCTGCGATTGATCTGTCTAAGTACATTTCTACTAACTCTACTCATAGGGCATGGACATGATACGGGTGCTTCGCTTTGTTGGGAAAGCGTCGATGACCCAGCAATCAGGCTCGACTCGACTACACTTATGGTATGACTCAAGTGTCTTGTTTGGTGGCTCTCGCTGATTTAGAAAGCCCCATGTAAACGCAGCAAGCATTGACCTTTCGGTTCCTGGCAATGTTTCCAACCTAAATAATTACTCTCTTGCTGTCAGTGGCGAAGTTTTCCGATGGGCAATTGACTTCGGCAGCGAAACAATTCTGAACAGAGTATGTGTAAATAAAGCGACGACTAGTGCCGGCAGTGGCATCTGCTATAATTCGGGTCTAACAAACATACTTATAGATGCTCGTGCGTGGCAGCGTATTCGCAAGAATGTCGCCAGATGAGAAGCATGAACTGGTTGAAAAGCTGCAGTCCCTCGACTACTGTTGTGGATTCTGTGGCGACGGCGCGAACGATTGCGGCGCGTTGAAAGCTGCTGACGTTGGTATATCATTATCCGATGCTGAAGCCTCTGTTGCTGCCCCGTTCACCAGTCGCCAATTCGATATCTCATGTGTACCCACGCTTATTAGGTAAAGAACATGTTGCCTAGTGTCGAGGGAGCTCGCTGCTAAATCTATTTCTAGGGAAGGAAGAGGTGCCTTGGTTACCAGCTTCTGTTGCTTCAAGTACATGAGTCTTTACTCGGCCATACAGTTTGCGACTGTGAGCATGTTGTATGCGTCAGCGTCAAATCTTGGTGATTTCCAGGTACATGTTTCACACCATAACGACCATGCGAGTATCGTCACTGACTAGCATAAGTTCCTCTTCATTGATCTTTTTCTGATCCTACCGATTGCGATCTTTAGTAAGTTGCATTTCGCCTACAATATCAAAGCAAATACTGATGAAATTCAAGTGGGATGGACTGACCCCCATCCTATACTTTCTCGCAAGCGGCCTACCGCCGACCTCGTCTCACGCAAAGTTCTGATTCCATTGCTCGGTCAGATTACCCTTTGTGTAGCTACGCAGCTTGTGGCATACAAATATGTCCAGCTGCAACCCTGGTACGCGTCGAAATTCATGCTTTTCTCGAAGTAATGCATGTACCGAAGATTTGCTGATCCACTTCCCAGGTTCAACCCTCCCCGCGCGGGCTTAGAGGATAACATTGAGAATTCTGCAAATACTGTACTTTTCCTGGTCTCTAGCTTCCAATACATATTGTCGAGCGTCGTGCTCAGCGCCGGACCGCCATTTCGCAAGCCGATGATTTCAAACAGTTAGTCTCATTCAAAGACTGTCAACACTTTAGGAGATAGAAGCTGATTATCCTTAGAACCATACCTGATCATGGTCCTAATGACTCTACTCTTTTCATGCTACATGCTTTTCAGACCGACTCAGTGGCTCAGACGTGTCATGCAATTGACGTCTCTCCCAGACTACTTTGCTTGGCAGTTGCTCGCAGTTGTTAGCGGAAGCTTCCTAATTGCTTGGACGGCAGAAAGAAGAATTTTTCCCAACCTTGCTCGCAAGGTGGGGAAGTTACGTCAAAAACTACGACCAGGTCAGTCGAAGAAACGCCGTCGATACAAGATGCTACTCGAGGAAATGCGAAATTAGATCGCTTCTCTCTGGGCAATGGTCCAAGTTGATGAATAGAAAGAGAAAGAGCTATTGCAGCTTCCAATAAGCCTGTAACTTGTCTCGATTCCAGAGTTGAGACATTGGAGGCCACAAGTCCGCTTGGCTGGTCCAGTCATTTCTTCGACTATACATCTCAAGATATGTCCGTTCGGCTCATATTTGTATTTGTCTCTCAGCGAAGTGGTTGATACAGTAGCCCATTGCGCCCTCAATGATCCCAAGGGTGCTTCCAGCCTAAAAGGGCGGGTCCATCTTTCTTGGCTCTGTACATTAACTATAATGATGGAGGATATTATTAGTGACTTTCTGAGGACGATGAGAATCATGAATTCACTTACGAAAAACCACATGCTAGCTCCCAACGCCGTAGCCGTAAAGCGATACAGAGGTCGTGCGGGATGAACATGGATAGGATGACTTGACGCCATGTCTATATTGCATACGTTAGCTTGTTGAGTGAAATTTATGGGGTTCCACGACAAGATACTTTCTGGTTGACTCGGAGTTAAGCGTGATGGACAATCTCCCCAGTTTATGCCGGAAAGTGCACGATAGATAGAGTGAGTCTTCCGAAGATGCCTATGATGTCTGCACTTCGAACGTCACGGGAACGCATGTGTCATGTGACTCAGGACACTTTGAAATGTTTGCGGGCGCCAGGCACTCCGCCGAGGGTCAGACCTGCAATATTAAGGACAAGCACTTATTGATCTTTCGCAATGCTCGGTATTTACATCTCTGGCAGTCAAATCTATGCGTAACTTGTCATGTTGACGTCAAGTCCTTCATACCGTCTAGTTTCCATTAGAGTGCTTCTTCTAATTTACCCGGCTTAAAAGTCCGATACCGTGCTCCGATACCACACACATCGCCACTATCAAAGTGTCATAAGGCCCTTACTTTTGCATGTCACACACATGAAGTCTCATCTGTCGACTCAAACCTTCGAATGTTTCCAAGGAAGAGACAAGCACTGGGCTTATCGCATTTTAGGGCCCGTTCTCTTGCTGTCGATCAGGGTAGCTGTTCTCGAGAATGGCTGCAACCTCTCTTGAGAGACAGGGGAATGGGAGCCCCAGGTTTCGTGGATGTACCAATATACGGGACTTTGAGTTCTTGGGCAAATTAGGTGAAGGTACCTTCGGGTATGTACCGGTAGCAGCCTGTTTTATTCGTGTCGCATATTGAGACCCGGACAGGGAGGTATACAAAGCCAGGTCGAAGAGAGATAATACCATTGTCGCGCTAAAGAAGATCCTTATGCACAATGAGAGAGATGGGGTAAGGAATGACTGTCTTAGGCGATATGACCAAGCTCACTTACCCTTTCGAAGTTCCCCATAACCGCTCTCCGTGAGATCAAGCTCCTCAAAATGTTGTCTCACACTAATATCTTACACCTCAGAGAGATGGCCGTGGAACGCAGCAAAGGTAGGCCAAAGCAATTAATAGAAAATCCGCTCGCACTGATTATTCTCCAGGGGAAGGCCGAAAGAAGCCAAGCATGTATATGGTCACCCCATACATGGAACACGATCTCTCAGGGCTGCTAGAGAATCCGAGTGTCCGTTTTACTGAAGCCCAGATCAAGTGCTATATGTTACAACTTCTGGAAGGGCTTAAATATCTGCACGCGGTACAATCGAATTATCCAGTGGTCAAAGTCATGATTCTAACCTGCTCCAGAACTCTATCTTGCACCGCGACATGAAAGGTTAGATTCGCCATGTTCGAACAGGAATGGACGTGGGTGGCTAATAGTAACATAGCGGCCAATTTACTCATCAGCAATAAGGGTGTTCTTCAAATTGCTGATTTTGGTCTGGCTCGCCCATATGAGGAACCTCCTCCTCAACCCGGGAAAGGTGGCGGAGAAGCAAAAAGAGATTACACCACTCTTGTTGTGACTCGCTGGTACCGCCCTCCGGAGCTTCTTCTTCAACTTCGGCGTTACACTACAGCAATTGATATGTGGGGTGTCGGGTGAGAGCACGCTCTACTTGCCGTGATGAGTCAAACACCTTTCTGACAGCGGCCAGTTGTGTCTTCGGCGAAATGTTCAAAGGGAAACCGATTCTCGCTGGCAACAGTGATCTCAACCAAGCTCACCTTATCTTCAATTTAGTCGGCTCACCTACCGAAGAGACAATGCCAGGATGGTCTTTGCTTCCTGGATGTGATGGTGTAAAGAGCTTTGGAAACAGACCCGGGAGGTTGTCTGAGGTTTTCAGAGAGTATGGGTGTTTCCTTTCTTTTCAACATGAACTATCAACCACAAGGTTCTAACATCCACATAGTCAAAGCTCCAATGCGGTCTCCTTATTGAGGGAGCTTCTGAGGCTTGATTGGAAGAAGAGAATTAATGCCATTGATGCATTAAATCATCCCTATTTTGCTGATCCACCACTACCTGCACGTCCCGGTGAGCTGCCATCGTTCGAAGATTCTCACGAACTTGACAGAAGAAGATTTCGGAGCAACAGAGCCGTTATGCCTCCTGCACCCACTGGAGGTTCCATAGCAATGGCCACAAATGGAAGCTGGACTACTGCATCTGGTATCAGACCGCCTGTTGCCGAGACTAAGAGTAGCCGTCTCCCTAGTGCCGTCCGTTCGAGCAGGCCGCATCCCAGTGCGGGCCATGGACATTCTCAGGCTCGTTCTTCCGACAATCGACTCGCCGAATCGCACACATCACAAGCTAGGCTGGATGAGGAGTCACATTCAGGTCCTTGGCGTAGAGGTGGCTTACCCCCCAAACCTCCTGCATCGGCACATCAATGGCACTCTGGTAACATGGGCAGAATTGGACGCGAAAGAGATTATAACCGTGCAGGTGGGCGACCCGAAATCTATGTGGATTCACACGTCCATGCTCATGTTAACACAAATGCAGTTGATTATTCTCGTGAAAGGGATAACAACATCAACCTTAGTACTGATAGGCATGATCAATCACGTGAGAGTCTATCCAGAAAAAGGAGCCGGAGTCCCTTTGCGAGAGATGGTGCCCGTGACACGGATAGAGCTTTCTATCGCAGATGATCTGTTCTCGATAAATATGAGTTTGTGTATACACCAACTTGAAAATAACATTGAAAGCATATCCACCCCCAAAGTTTTCCGGCTAATGAAGTATGAACTTAAATAAAGCATTATATACTGAAGCTAACGTATATATAAGCTCACTGGAAATTCTGGTTGATACATCAAATTGTGAGGCGGTGTTGAACATTTTGCCAATAGTTGCAGAGTAGCTGCGCGAGCTTCAGAATGAAGCCTAGTAAATGACCCCCTATGAAAGTCCATTGAGGCATAGGCTCCAAATGAACGCATGCTAATTGACTGTGGGAAGTGATTTACATGGCTTTCTCGTCCCCACTCTGTATAATACTGCTGTTGAAAGAGCACCGACGCAAAATCAGCCTTGATAGATCGCGTCGACAAGTTCGGCGCAACAAGCAGCCTCGTGCTTTTTAACCCTGGCTTTCTTAATACAAGATGCGAGTCATAATTCGGGCTAAAGAAACAGAAGAGCGATCAATGAAGGCCATGGTTAGCGATGACGGTTACACGGTTGAGAGGAAGAAAAAAACACATCATGGAGCAAAATGATACGTACATCCAAGGCTCTCAAGTCTCTCATACAAGTCTTTGATTGTAGAGTTGTCGACGTCGCTAATATCAGCCATCAAGTAGGCCACCTGCACTCAGTCAGTCGAGGGATTTGAAAACAAACTGATCGAGGTGAACATACATCACCTCTGCTGTCGGTCATTTGCTTATCAACGTTGTGATCCCCGAGAATTTCGTTGACTGTTGAGCGTCAGCAACCTAGACATTCAAGAAACCACGGGTCGCATATCTAGTACCTTTTCGCAGCACACCAGGAACATTCTGGTGAATGAAAATGACCTGTATGCCATACGTTAGACATATACTTAATTGTGGGTATAAACTCATAGGTCACGAAGTGCCTTACCCGAGCATGATTTGATTCATCCATGGTCAATGATCGAAGGGCAACTTCTGGGAGGTTGACGGCGCCGAGCGTTGTACCTTCATTGACGTACCTCACCAATGCCTCCGCAACTTCAACGCCGATTGCACGCTGTGCTTCTTCAGTGCTGCCTCCAATATGCGGGGTCAAGATCAGGTTTTTGAGACTACGAAGGTCTGCTCCCCATGTATTGAGGTCGTTATTGAAATAGTCACCATTGCCAGCCGGCTCATTAGGATAGACATCAAGCGCGGCTCCTGCAATCTTACCAGATCGCATGGAATGGATAAGTGCTGGAATATCAACGACACTCCCGCGGCTAGCATTTATGAGATAGCTGCCCGTCTTCATTTGTTCAAACTGCTGGTGCCCGATCATGTTCTTGGTTTCCGGAAGCTCGGGGACATGACAGGTAACAAAGTCGGCTTGTGCAAGGAGTCCTTCAAGGGTAGGCACTTGCCGCGCTGTACCGAGTGCCATCAAGTTCACTACATCATAGAATATGACCGACATTCCCATGGCCTCGGCTAGAACTGAAAGCTGAGCGCCGATGTGACCATAACCGATGATTCCTAAGTTGAGTCAGTCGGCTTCTACTATCTCGGGCGAGAGAGCATACCGAGTGTTTTCCCACGGATTTCCCAGCATTTGTTGCTCACTTTGTTCCAGGTACCATTGTGCATTTCATTTGACCGATCGCCAAGTTGACGGGCAAGAACAATGATCTCGGCGATCACCAACTCAGCAACACTTCTGGAGTTGCTGAAAGGGGAATTGAAGACAGCAATGCCATGCTCAGCTGCATACTGAAGGTCAACCTGGTTGGTCCCAATGCAGAAACAGCCAATAACAATAAGGTTCCGGGCTTCCTTCAAGACACGAGCGCTGAGTTTCGTCTTGGACCTAATTCCAATGACATGTACATCACTTCGAATTTTATCATTAGGTCAGCTATAAATCTCACAAGATGGCACAGATATACCGTGGAAAACCGACCGGATTTTCTCGATAAGCTGATCCTCTGGGAGCGATGATTTGAGGAATTCAACCTGGTAGCCCTGTTTTGTGAGAATATCCCTGCCCGTCTGATTGACATTCTCCAGGAGTAGTACTTTGATATCCTCAGTGGCGAATGGCTTCAGGTGTTTCGCATTAGCAAGTGGGATGGTGCGGCTTCCCAGAGCTGATCCTCCATGGCTCGACGGTGCAGATTGGAATGAGGCCGTAGGAGACGTGGAGAGGTTGATGTCCCTTGCTGATGCTGCCATTATTGCTTCTGGATTTATCCGTCAATGGAAGGTACCGAGCAAGAATATAGGCGAGAAAAAAAATCTATCAATTAATGGTATAGAAAAGGGAAGGGAAAGTAGCCGACTTTTTTAAGTTCTCCGGAACCGGACTGTTAGCAATGTTCCACATCTGCAATTGAATGTTTGAGTCATCGCTGCAAACAAGAAGTACGTATTGGAGGGGTAAGAGCGGGGCCGGCTCCTTCCTTCTCCAGTACCCCCTGAAGTACACCAAACTACTACTCATTATATTGCATACTACTACTTTGCTGCCTACGGAGGCTGAACACTTGCAGCTCTATAGAGAACCCAGAATATAGCCCTGTATGACCGGAGCATAGAGCTTGTGCAGAGACAAGCCAAGCTATTACGAAGTATACTTATGTATAAGTGGAGTCAAGCATTGCACAAATAATCAATGAAAGCAAGACGAATTCTAGAGGCAAGCTCTACCGCCAGTGTAAGACCAAACCATCTCAAGCTCCATATCTATGACATTGAAAGTTAAGGATTAGCCACGATCATGTGCATTGGGGCGGCAGGAAGATCATTTCTTGATCTGAATAGGTAGTGAGATTTTCCGGACGAAAGCACTCAGAGCTGGAGGTTTTGCAACTTCTCGGAAGCATCTTCCGCTTTAATCGCGCTCTTCGAAGCCTGCTTGGCCTTGGACTTCTGAGAGGTACTGTCCTTAGGAAGTGCCTTTGTAAATGGAAGAAAGTCGGGCATTCCTGGGATATATTTCCTAAGAGGTTCCGGGACAACGATACCCTATGTATAGTTAGCTAGAAGGTCACGGTATAGAGCAGATCACAACGTACATCTTCGGTCTGGTAGTTCTCGAGAACACAGCAAAGTGTTCGTTCAGTGGCACAAAGAGTAGCATTCAAAGCATGAACATAGGACTTCTTAACATCGGTGGCTTTCTTAATGCCATAACGAATCTCGAGCGCCCTCGATTGGTAATCAGTGCAGTTGGAGCAGGAAACCAATTCTTTATACTCCCCTTGGAAAGGAAACCAGGCTTCTAAGTCGTACTTCTTTGCAGCAGCGTTGTTCAATGCCCCAGAGACAATTGCTACCACCTGATATGGCAGCCCAAGGGACTGATAGAACTCCTCCGATGTAGCCATCATCTCTTCAAAAGCCTGCCAAGAGTCTTCCGGTTTTGTGAGAACGAATTGTTCGATCTATGCTAAAATTAGTGCTGGTCAATCAATGTTGCTTATCACAGATTTCTCACCTTCTCGAATTGATGAACTCGGAAAATACCCCACGCATCTTTCCCATGCGCGCCTGCTTCCTTGCGGTAACATGTGCTATACCCGGCATACCTGAGAACCATTAGTATAATATGCGGACATGTTGGCATAGTACTGACTTGATCGGAAGGTCTTTGTCCTGAAGCCACTCCCCATCATGCAATGCTGACAAAGGCTGCTCCGAAGTGGCAATTAGATATTTATCAGTGGACTTGTCTTCACTTTCTGTGACTTTGTAAAGCTCCTCATCAAATTGCTCGAGCTGCGCGGTCTTCGCCATCATATCCTTGAGCATGAACTGGGGAGGCTGGTTTGGTTTATAGCCTTTTCCCCAGAGAAACTCAAGTCCGTAGTTGATGAGCGCAAGGTTTAAGAAGAGACCATATCCCGTCAAGCAGTACCCACGGTGGCCTACGATCTTGACACCACGCTCCGGGTCGAAACCGTCAAGACGTGTAAGCACCTCGTGATGAGACAGACAATCGCGCTTCTCTACCTTCACGTTTTCTGGCACCCAAGATTTGACCACAACGTTGTCATCCTAGTAGGCGAGTCAGTCTCAATTTTATCGATACATCGATATACAGATAACACAAACCTCGTTGTTGCTAACGGGAACTGAATCATGCACGATGTTGCCAATTGTTCGGATTTTCTTGTCCCTCTGCGATTCTTTCTGGACGGCAAGTTCCTCGGCATCTTTTTTACGCTGCTCAAGACCAGCCTTTTGTTCCATCAAGGAGCCTGCATCTTCCTTGTTCTGTTTGATGATTCGCACTGATTAGATATAGATATTTCATTTGGAGATAATGATGGAATTGACTGATAAGTCCGACCTTCTTCATCTTTCCGATCTCTTTCTGGAGCGCGTTGAGCTGGGAATTGATCTGCATGACTTCATAGCGTGCTGTAGGCGGGGGTAATCTTAGTTAGAAGTTCCAATTGCACGGTGAAATGATAATTTGTGTCAATATACCTCTTCTTGCCTCTTCATATAGGTCGAGGACTTCATCGACAACATGTTCGGGTGCATATCTTTTGCGCTGGCTGTCCTTAATTCTGTTCGGGTTACCACCGCGTTCGGTGATAAAATCAGCAAGGTCAAGCATTTTTGAGCGGTATGTTGAAAATGGTCCAGTATGCTCAAGTATACGTAAAAATTTACAGACTCGATTGTGAGAAAGTATATCTGATCTGTGAATGGTAAAGTGGTCGAACACTAACAAAGAGGGGTATTTGAAAAAGGCTGAACTTTCTTGCCGTGTAGGATGAGGGGCAAAATTCTAGGTGGCCTGACTATTCGGGTATAGCATCAAATTGATTTCAGGCCGAGTTCGTTCACCATTCCCTCCCCGAGTGCCACCTGCTCCCAGTTTCTACTGCAGAGCAGATGTTCGAGCTGATTATGCTTGGCTTATATAGATGGAATGCAGTATTCACATATACCTTTTTGAAGTCTAGTCATTATAGCAGAGTTGTTGTATTATGCTGAAGTATTGTCAGATTCATTTAAAATGATTAACATGTAAGATAGTAAAAAAACCAAGGACACGCCATACATAGAACAAAGGGAGGCTTTGTAGGTGACTAGGCATATTTGAACAGATCTTCACCCCACCCAGACACATTACCCATCGAGTGATACCTAGTGATTTTAGAAGGATCACATTACGGAACATTTGTTCCCTCCTGCAGGTTGAGATGGGTTCTGGGACCTTTCAATCTCGCCGATCATCAAGTCAAAGGCTTTTGCAACATTGTAATCGAGTCGAGCACTGGCCTCAGTGAATGCACAGTTAAATTCTTCGCCCAGTTGCCGCCCTTCATCCAAGGACACCTGACGCTGTTCTGACTTGAGGTCACTCTTATTTCCAACAATAACAAGGGGCACGTGGTCAGCACCCTGTGTTATTGCATCAGTATAATGGAGCTGCAGTGAATAGGTTCTAGGGTAGTACCAAATGATTTAGTATCTTATCTCGAATGACTCTGACCATATCGAATGATTGATGGGATGACACCGAGTAGACAATTATGTATCCATGGATGCCAATAAAGTGCTTTGAATTCAGTATGCTATATTCATCCTATCGCAGGATTAGCCACGCCATTGAGTAAGATTACATGGGTCTTTCTTACTTGACCAGCTGTGTCAACAATTTCAGTTGCGTAGTCCTGACCGTTATATTTGATAATGCGGCTGAACGTGTTTTCAATCGTCGGATAGTAGCTTTCTACGAAATGATGTTCAACGAACCGAACTGTAAGAGAAGATTTACCTAAACAGTCACAAGTTCACCACAGGTCAGTTTGGGGGGCGATTATAGTAGAAATTAAAGAATAATAGCAGATGCTTACCAACAGACCGACTGCCAACAATAGCTATCTTCCGCTGCTTCGGAGCACTGGGCATCTTCCTCTTAAATAGCAGTACAGATTAACGCTTATAGGCAGGATGTATACTGACGCAGAAAGACCTTTGGGCGGTACAGATTCTTTCTGGAGCGTAGCGCAGTGGCAGATTCCCCGCAATAGTCAAAACGGATTAGTATGAGGAAAGAAACTATAAGTCCCTATAGTCTCAGCAGCCCTCATCATAAAGATGGAATTCGGGACATTAGAACTCCAGCCGAGAGTGGCAAACAAATCAAACGGCTGCACATACCTATTATGTCAGGACGGGAAGGGCATTTAGCGCATTGGGTTAAACTTATCGCCTTATCGATTATCATTTAACTGTTACAGTACCAGATTTGTTGTTTTGGCTGCAGAAAATAATGCCATGTTTGAAGACTTTTCCATGCCTAGTGATTATTATGCCTGAGATGATTATGGTACCGAGCAAGTACTCTATCATAAAATAAAATTGTACACCATTCGAGACCCTGGTGCTAAAACCGCACCTAGCTATGGTGGATGAAGGTATTGTCACCATGGTAACGGGTTTGTTCTACGGTTGGCTTATCTGCTCTATGATATGTGTCAAACGTGCCGTGGATGTGTTGTCGCGATTTTGGAATTCGCCGAGTCGTGAGTCCCTTTCGACTTTCTGATGATATAGCAAGAATTCTTTCGCTGTTGAAATGACCGAGGCGATCCCCTTACCACATTCCATGAGCAATTCCTGAATTCGAAAGTATGCTTCCTTAAGTAGACAGAGAAGAGCTAGCAGTATTGACAAGTACCCGACAGCAACATTATTATGTGACTCGGAAAGGGAATTTGCCTGGTGATTAGATGAGCGGTGATCTCTACTGGCTAGCGTACTTTCAACACTTACATGGTTGATGAGGTCAATGCTGAGAGAAAACTGATGTACAAGTGTCCCAAGGGGTGGATGCGAGGCATGTGTTGGCACAAGAAAGGAGGCTCTGCAACTCTCACTTTGTTCTGCCAGGTTTATAAGAACACCTAGAGCCAAGATGACGAGGTTGAATGACTCGTGCTCGCCGAAGCCGACGATAGCAGACGCATCTGAAAGCTCAGTTGTGATGAGTCGAACAAATCCGGTGATTATTTCAGGTGCGGCATATTGCTCGCACGCCAGAGGATCATTGTTGGTGAGGTTTAGTACGACCCTCAAATATAACGTCAAGATTCGTCGGCCTTGGTCATCCTGGGCAGGACGAATGAAGTCATCATGCATCAGGACAAATTTGTGGAAAGGACCATTGTACTCGTAGCCTGATGTCGCTGGAAGCATTAGGTAACTCTCCAGAACAAGGAGAGTCATTGTCTTTGTTTGAAAATCGTCGTAGGACAGAGGGTATGCTGTGGCTTTACCATTGTTCGGAGGCAGGAGCCCAATAAGGTTATCTAGCAAAGACCGGGAAATCGGCTGTATAGGTTGAGACTTGTCTTGGAATGCTGTCAAGCAAATGCTGATGCAGGAAAGAATGGCTAGCCGTGGAGAAAGTCTCAGTGTCGGGCTTTCTGAGAACATCGAAGCTGTCAATCGTGGGATGAGATCCCTGAGTGACGCTCGCACGGCTCTTGACACATGCAATCGTGGATTGCCTGCCAAGGACATTATATCGTCTTTCACTGATAGAAATAATGAAGATTTGTCGACAAGAGTTGTCCAAAATGTTCCCAAATTTGAGTACGAATAAACCCCTTTGAGACAGACCAATCTATAGGCACACAGTGCTAGACAAGATGAGATAATGTCTAAATCGCTCACCGTGCTTTTAGCTAGTCGTTCATCGAAGCCATATTCCAAGAATCGACGCATGAAGTCGGGTTCGAGTAGCTTCGAACACAGCTGAATGAGCCCATTGCATCTCTCGGAAACGGGGTTGCCCGGGTCTTCAAAATCATCGAATAGTGCTTCAACCGACTCTTGGAAGCGAGCATTGTCCCCAGCCTGCCTCAGCTCATGGATGCTACGGACAGGCCTGCCGTGTTCCTCGCCATCGGCAGACAACAAAGGTGTACTGCGATGTTTGAGTGAGGCAGATGAACCACTAGCTTCAACACCGTCCAAAGTTGAAGCGGAAGCGCCATGTAACTCAGAGTCAGAGGTGCTCAAGGTACTTCCTAAGAACGAGCGTTGGCGAGCGTACGTTATCCTGGAACGTAAAAGAGTGCTTGAAACCAATGTTCCTGCCTCCCTGTCATTGCTTGAGGACTTGACGGGACCTTGCTTATCCCGAAATTGGTCCAGCTGCAAAGCTCCAGCCTCTGATTGGGGGATTCCTAGCACGGAAGATGTATTTGCGCCACAGGTTTCAGAGTCGGAGGCGGATACCTCATTCAGGACTGACTCCTCTGCCGCACTTAAGGAATCAACAAGCCTTCTTCGCGTTGACCTCACTCGTTGCTGATACGGAACTGTCGGCATATTTCTCTCAGGTCTGTCCCTAATTTGTGAGAGATGACTTGAGATTGGCGATCTGCTTAGCGAGTGAACTGAGGCTTCGCGTTCAGACTCGATTTGAGCAGCCGACGCCAGAGACAGAGGAATAGAACTACCTGCCACGAGGGACGATATGCTGGAAGAGCGATGGTGACTGTCATTCTTTTCGTTCCCGACCACAGCAGCACTGGCATCAGAGAAGGCCGAGCACGACTGAGCGCGACGCTCATTCGAGCATGCCATACCAACCTGTCGGGCGTCATAACTACCACAAACGTTCCCAGCACTTTGAATTGAGGTCAACTGCTCTGGGGCGGTAAGCCTTTGTCTCTTCTGCTGCATGGGCTTATGCGCCCGCGTCCTTTTGCTGTTTGGTGCCGCTTCCAGAGAATTATTCGCTTGCGCAATGCTCTGATTCCTGGCATCGTGGGTTTTCGATGAACTCCCAGCCTCGAAAGATGGCGCACATTTTCTAGCCGACTGGCGGAGCGCCTTAGACTTGCTTTGGCGGAGTGCTCTCTCAGACATCTGAGCGATTTTCGGCCTGGCTACTTCATTCGAGTACTTGAGCAGGTTTCGTTGTGATCAGCAATGAACAGCTGCGTCTTGAAACAGAAGCCGGGCACATCAGAGTTGCCAGGGAGGACTTCCTCACATGGTTCGAGCAACAGAAAGCGTTCAAATACCTGGGGTTGGATTAGTAGCGTTGACTCAGCCCGAATGAGTAGAAGTGCATTCACAGAAATAAGGCTACCTCGCGCAGGTAAGATCATCTTTGGCTGCATCATGCCCCGTACTTGATTCATCAGCCAACACCCGGGACGGCTCATGGAAAGCGGTCAATCCACAGCCAATGGGAGACAGCTTAAGTACGACCGCCTTTGGGGAAGGCACCGGACCTGGAAAACCCAGCATATTACCGATGCATCGCTCTTTTTAACAGCATCGTCTTATGATTTCAATGTACCAGTGTCACCGTTTACCGCTGTACTCATGTCTCTAACATTCTCTCCGCGGCTGCTCTCACGGGTAGGCCAGCGACTACAGGTGACTCTCCAATGCCACACTGTCAAAAGAACAGCACTTATTGACACCAGCATAATTAGCCTCTTATATTAACTCGCCACTCTAGCTCCTTGACTGGGCTGGAAAGAAATAATCCACCCAGCGCCGATGTATCTCGCACCTCCAGTCTGGTCAAGGACGAACGAATGTCAGCGGCTATAACTCACTCCCCGCGCTTCCGAGCTTCTTTGGCTTACTTCAGTCTAGTTCTGGTCACTCGACAGAGCCATCTACATCGCCTCAGTTGCAAGCCAAAGATTGGTTGGACTTTCACTCGAACGCAAATTGTCGATCGAATAACGGACTAACTATATCTACAGGGTGCAGCGTCTTGAGAGTTTAAGTGGCAAGGCACGGCTGCCCCGAAGCGTTCAAGCCGTATATCTACGGCCGCTTCGTAGAAAGGCTGAATATGGTCTTCCAGTGTGTGATCTACAGTTGAGATCATACAGCGTTCGAAATGTTGAATTCTTTTCGGATTTCGCTATACGAGCTGCATATTACTTAGGTCTTCCGGTCTCTGGGCCTGTACCTTTACCACGCATTGTCGAAAGATGGACTGTGCCCCGAAGCAATTTTGTTCACAAGAAGAGCCAAGAGAACTTTGAGCGTATAACCCTGCGTCGGCTGATTCAGGTCAAAGATGGGAATCCACAGACTGTCCAGGCGTGGCTGGCTTTTTTGAGGAAATATGCATTTCATGGAGTGGGTATGAAAGCAAACATGTGGGAATACGACAGTCTCGGTATGTCTAAGCCTTCTACTGCATTTCACCATTAGTAAGAGCTGACCATTTGTTCGTACCTAAGATGTCGTCGAGAACTTGGACAGAGCGGGTCCAGAAACCGAAAAGTCACTTGAAGGACTCCTTTCACAATTCGGTCAAAGACAAGATACAAAATCGGACGATTCTCTTGTTGAAATTCTGAACAAAGACCACCTGGTCACACTGAAGAGCCCCTTATCAGAGGTCGGCAGGCGCTGACCCGTCAAGGCTACTTCCACACAAGCTGCTGCCTTCTTTGATCTGTATTACCGGGCCATGGAATCTTTGATACTTCTGCTCAGCGACCTTGGGAGAAATTTGCAGTCCTCACCATCACACACCATTCTGTCTCGGCATGGTTCTCAACAGCTTTCGCAAATGCAAATAAGAATACAATCCCAACATGACAACCACTGCGATGGATCCCCGGCCTTCAATCATCTCATGTAGCCCCGTGTCCGTGTTTCCTTTAGTGGCCTTTGTCTAGATAGTTCAAGGCCTGATCGCAATACACGGATCGGAATACACGGGCTATCAAGGGGTGGTGCTCCTATACAATGAAATCTTTTTACATGACACCAGTTACTTCTAATCACGTGATGAACAGCCGGGTATATTCCGCGGCTCCCGGGCGATGCTATGTAAACCCATGTCTATATGCAACTCGCCTTGACAAGGTGGTGTTGATACAACATGTATAATATAAGCTCTTGCCTTAATAAGAATCTCAGATTGGCTGCCAACGAGCACCGGGTTTGCACTGGACGACCCATCAGGATCCCCATCAGATACGAAAAGCTGAAAAGCTGTCACCTTAACAGATCATTTAGCATCTGTACTACAAAACGCGCTTCCGATGCACCCCGCACGATTTTTTCTGGTATCCAGCCTACAGGTGTGCCTCACTTGGGTAATTACTTGGGTGCTTTGAAGGAATGGGTTCGATTGCAAGACACCGCGAGCGATGGGACAAGACTTGTATTCTCTATCGTGGATTTACATGCGCTCACAGTGCCCCAAGAACGCTGCCAATTGAGGAGCTGGAGGAAACAAATGCTCGCCGCGTTGATTGCCGTGGGCTTAGATCCAAACCGCTCCACGCTCTTCTATCAATCCGCCGTACGCTGTGCTGCTCTTATCAGTTGAATGTCTTTCTTGTCCACTAACCCACCGTCAGGTTCAATCACATGCTGAGCTGTTCTGGATCTTATGCACGATAGCATCTATGGGATACCTATCTCGAATGACTCAATGGAAAGTGAGTAATCATGATGGAAGACGGAGACTATGGGTTGCAGGCATTGCAGCAAAGAACTTTCGTTGAGGCATCAGCATTAACACCGAAAAGAGCAAGCTTCAGTTACCCGACGAGGCGACTCTCGAAAGCCAAGCAGCAAGATCCGAGTTACGGCTTGGCCTTTTTTCATACCCTGTTCTCCAAGCAGCGGACATACTTGTTCACAGGTCTGGTGCTATTCAACACCCCGCAGATCTTGGCTAATTCCGATTAGAGCTACCCACGTTCCAGTTGGAGAGGATCAAAGGCAACATCTCGAATTCTCTCGGAATATTGCGAATAGTTTTAACCATCGATATGGTCAGGTTTTTCCAGTTCCGGAGGCTCTTATATGTAAGGCGCTTTTGGTTTCCCTAATGAAAGTGTTACCACGGCAGAGAAAGATTACTGACTATGGAATGCCCTGTAGCACCCGCTAGGCGAGTGATGTCTCTCAAAGAGCCTAATCTTAAGATGTCCAAGTCTCATAGTGACCCACGATCCAGAATTCTTCTCACCGACTCCTCTGAGGAAATTCGTAAGAAGATCAAGGTTGCGCTCACGGATTCGGAAGCAGGCGTAACGTACGACCCCATTGGCAGGCCCGGTGTGTCGAATCTCTTAGAGCTTCTTAGTCATTTTGACGGAAGAACATGCGAGGATTTAGTCTCGGAGCACCGATTTTCTAGTCTCAGGGCTCTGAAGGAAACCCTAGCAAATCAGATCTCGAGCAAGCTTGCGCCTATCAGGGAAAGATACTTACAACTAATTGCGGACAAGGGCGGGTATCTAGATGCTGTCGCTGAACAGGGAAAGCATACAGCCAGGACCAATGCCGAACAGACTATGAGCCATGTCAGGAATGTAATAGGTCTATGAAAAGCTATTGTTCCGAATGGCTCCGTCAAAGGCGGGGAACACTATGCCGCTGTGTATATATACATGTATAGAGAAATTCTGTGTTTTCCATTCTTAGTATGAGATATTATCTGAGGATTACATAAATGAAGAAAGTATATTTAGAGGAGTTTAACTTAATTTGAAAAAAAATACAATAAAATTTTGTTTAGAATTTTAAAGTAAACTAAGATTTTCTGTTAGAAATAATAATATCTGAAGACATTATTTAAAATATAAATAAATTTAATAAATAAGAAAGGTATATTATATATAATATTATTTATCTAATAAACTAGTCTATTATTGCATATATTATATTGCGTTTTTAAATATTTTGAAATAGTAAATAAAAATCTGTAAATATATACTGTTATAGTCGGTTAATAGGTAATAATAGTAAAGATAATTTTTATAGTAGTTTTTTTATAATTTTTATATTTTCAGATTATATAGTTATTTAGATATTATTAGATATTTTTATTTTATATATATTAATAATATTGTTATTTAATCAAGTTTTAAGATTTTTATTTATTTAAAGTGTGTGGTTAATAGCTCATAATATATTTCATTTAATAATCTTATTTATAGATTTTCTACAGCAGATATTATGAGATATTACTATATAATAATAATCTATTCTTAAAAAAGTAGAAGCTACTTAAATGTTGCCAACTCTGTGATACCGCTCTTAGCAAACTGCCGGTTTCTTGTTATGGAGCAGACTGGCGTCTGGTTATTAGTCTGTGTGACAGGCTAAAGCACGAATACTTAAGTTATAATAAATCTATTAATTGATTTTCTATTTCTATTTAGATTTTATGAGAAAGTAGCCGGAGCTACAGTAGATGGTAAATGTTGACTGCTGTAGAAGGCAGTTAAGATGAGACTTATCAATAGATAATTAATATTCGTTTATTCTTTCTCTTTATACTATATATAATATATTAAAAATTGTCTGAAGTAGCAGAGATATAATTAATTAATAATAATAGAATATCTATTTAGAATAGCTAATATTTTTCCGGCTTATAGATAAGATATATATAAATATAAGACAAGCAAAAAAAGAAAGTATAAAATAATAAAAAGATTTTGAAATATCTAAGATTTATAAATAAATGAGAATAATATAAATATAAAGAGTAATCTATATAGATATATATAAAAATGATATAAATAGTTATTAGTAAAGTTAGTATAATTAAAATATATATATAAAAAATATTAGAAATATATATAAAAGAATACATATAAATAGAAATTCGTAATATTTTAATTTTATTAAATATAGTGATAGATTTTTAAACAGTAGCTCTTGGTTGATACCAGTACTGATAAAAAAAGTTTTAATAAAAGATTATCTTTTATAATATTGAAAAGTATATAAATTTTTTTATTTAATATTATTAACAGCTTATGTTTTATCTTATAATATTTTAAGTATATTAGTAGAAGAATCCTAGACTTGGATACTAATAAGAACTTTTATAAGTTTATATTTATTAAATACAAAATTTTATCTATTTTAGAAATTTTATTGATATTAATAGAAATATCAGTGTTAGTATAAATATCACAAAAAACTATAAATAGTTCTATATATAGTTTTTTCAAAACTGTTAAATTTAGTAATTTTTGTTTTAAGTTTTGGTTTTAAATCTATATATATAGTATAAGCGGGGCTAAATTAATATCACAAAGTTAATATTTGTGGCATATAGGCCATATTAATTATTCTGCTGTCCTATCTACAGACCGCCTTAATCACTGTCTAAGTAAAAGAACTTCGGCTTATCTAATTCTTATCTTTTTATTTTCATTAATTAATTATATATTCATAAAATCAACTATTCTTTTATATATGATAGTATGTCAGGTTATTTAAAATATTATATTATATATCTCTAAGATTCTTACCGGTTTAATTATTATATTCTCATCTTTTTAGACTATTTCTATTTTATTAAATATTAAACTTACTATATTAATTTTTCAATATTAAACATCTACTGATTATAAGATTTCTGTATTCTATCTATTATATCTGTTTTTATAATTATAAATTACTTAATATTTTTAATTCTATTCTGATTCGCCAAATCGATTATCAAATCTATATATATTATTCTTTATTTCTATTAAATTAGTAACCTATTTTATATCTTTTATTTTATACTAATACTATTTTATCTAGTTTATACTACTTATTCTTTTTTCTTTTATAATCTAAACTATTCAAAATATTATTTTATTTAAATATTCTATTTATTTTGATTTGATTTCTGTCCTATTTCTACTATTAGAATAGTAAATATAAATCTATATTAGATACTACTTGGATGCTAATGAATAACTATAGTTTTATTAATAAATTAAAGTATTTTTAAAATCTATTTACTGTTCTTTAATAGAAATTCTTTTTTATTTTATTATTATATTCTATCTAAAATATTTTAGAACTTTGGTAAAGAACTATATTATAGAATTTAATATATAACTTAAATCTAATTACTGTTTTAATATTATTTTTTTAATAAAATATTAGTAATATATCATATGAAAATCTAATTATATTTTAGTATATTTTTTATTCTAGTATTTAGATATAGCTAATTATTAATTAAACAGTAATAAAAATATTAGAAAATATATTTGATTTTATAAAAGTTTTATACTAGACTGTATGTTTTTAGAATACTAAATATAAAAATATTTAGAATTTAGTATTCTACCAGTTTATTAGTAATTTTGTTTTTATATTTATAATAAAGTTTACTAATATTAAAAAAGCCTATAAAATAGAATATTATATTTTTACTATAACTAAAAAAGTAATAATAATAAATAGCTATTTTATTTTATTTTATTAAAAATTTATGAATATAATAATAAAAATATACTATTATATACTACAGGTTTATTATTAAATATTATATTTTTATTATATATACAAATAAAAATCTTAAGTATTCTTATTTTTTTTAGATAATATAAATTATTTATTTTAATTACTTATAATTTTAATATTCTTAGATAAATATTATTTAGAAGATATTATATTTTTATACTAATAAATATAAAAGATAAGTAGTTTTTTATTAAGAGATTTTATAATATTTTTAGTAGATATTATTTATAGCTTATAGTATAATTATTTTACTAATATTTACAATCTATTTTAATATTATTATATTATTATAATATTATTTATTTTTATTTGAGATATTACTAATTATATTATAATTATCTATAATAAATAGTTTTTTAAAATAACTTAAAATTGTATAAGTAAATTATTAAAAATCTATAATTATTATAATATATCTCTTTAATAAAAAAGATATAGAATATAAAACTTATTATTATTTAAAAGTTTTAAATAAACTGTTATAGTAGCTAGTTAACTATGTATTTTTGAATTTAAAAAAGTATTTTTATTGAATTATAAAATTAATATTAAATATAAAACTTGCTTCGCGGGTTTGATTTTTTATAAATAAATATATTAATCTAAAAATATAAACAGTCTAATACTAATTAAGGTTTTTTAATATTTTATATTATAAATCCTAAAAAAAACTATATTTATATTTATAATGTATACTAATCTAATAAAAATAATAATTAATATAAAATTAATAAGTCTAAGCTAATATTTAAGTCTAAAAATAAAAATCTTCATAAAAAAATCTAATATTTAAATTATTTACAACAGTTCTATAAAAACTAGAGAAATATATAAATTTAATAATTTTAATTTATATTATTTACTATAAAATTTGTTATAATATAGTTATATTGATAATACAGCCAACCAGCTGCTTAATATTTATTTTAATAAAAATCTAGAACTATTTCTGCCGGAGAAAGTAGTTATATAAAAAAATATTTATACTATTATTAACTTAATATAAATTATATAATAACTTAAAAAATATTTTCGTTATTATTTTTCTTATAAAAACTAGTAAATAAAAATAAACTATATATTAATATATATAATATTAGATTTTAGTCTAGTATCTACTTCTGTAATAAAATATTAGAACTAGATTAATATTAATTAATAAATTTATAAAAATAAATTAATTGATTAACTAATAGCTACAGCTAATAATTAACTAATTAATTAAACTAGTTAATATTAATATAATAGTAAAAGATTTTATTAAGATTTTAACTACTACTACTAAAACTATTATATTAAAATAAACTATTATTAGATATTCTAAATCTAGTTATGTAAAAAAATAAGAAACTTAAAATATTATATATAAAAAATAAAATAATAGAGTAAGTGAAAAATTATTCAGCTAGAGCTGTTATTTTTATTATTTAATTAGATTAAAAATCAGATATTAGACTATTTTTTAATATTATATAATTTTTATTTTTAGAAATAGCAGTTCTAATAAGATATTAATAATTCTATAATTTTTAATTATACTAAATAATCTAACAGAATTTATCCGATATATTAATAAATATTTAAAAAAATAGTATTATTATTATAATTAAGTTTATACCTGCACTGTAAAAATCTAGAATAAATTAATTATTTAAAACATATTTCTAACTTTTAAGTTAAATAATTCTAGTAAAATTAAAATAATTATTATCTATAAAATAGTTTTCTAAAAGAAAACTAAGTTTTAAATAAATATATTAAAGCAATTTAGATTATTATTTTTATAATAAATATTTATATATGTATTTTAGAATTTATATTTATTATTAAAAATATTATAACTATTTTAATAAAAATAAGTATATTAATTAAGTTTAAATTTTTTATTATTATTTTTTTAAATATTTATTTAATTTTAATACATTTAAAAATAATTATTTTAATTTTCGCCAATTTATCTCCTAAATTTAGAAAAAAATAAATATAAATATTGATTAATATTCTATTATTATTATCTAAAAATTATACATAACTAGCTGCTTAGATAAAATATTATATATTTAAATATAATTTTATATTAAAAATAGAAAATATATTTTAAATAATTTTATTAATGTTTTATATTTATTGAATTATTTGTTGAATAATTTTAATTATACTAAAACTATATATAATAAATTATATTAATTGAAATAAAACCCCGCAACTTTGCAGTATTTTTTATTAAACTTAAATATTTAATTAAAAATATATATATATTTAAATATTTTTTTATATTTAAAAAGTATATTAATTATAATCTTAAGAATATATTTTTAATTAATATTTTTTTTATAAAAAACTACTATAATTTAGTTTATTTTTTTTAAACTTGAAATAATTACGCTTTATAATATAATATTAAAGTTTATAACTATTTTTAGAGATCTTTTTTAATATTATATTTTATAATTTCAAAAACTAGTATAAATCCCGGAATAATAATTATATAAAAAGATTTATTATTTTTCAATATAATTTAATAAGTTTATTTATTATATACTACTAGTTTTTCTGTTAAAAAACTAATTATTATAATTATAAAAAGTATTTCTATTATAAATTAAATTATTATCTTATTAAAAACTGCTTTAAGTCTGATATTAAAATATTATAAATAATATTTATATATTTTTTATTTTTTAATTTTTATATTATATTTATTATTTTTGAATTTTTATATTTATTTATTGCTAAAATATTTCTTGTTTTCTTATTATCTTATAAAATCTGTTTTTAGTAATTAAATTTATTTATAAATTTTATAAATTTTTTAATTTTATTTTTTATTATAATTTAAATATTTATATTTACCCGACTTTAATAGATAGTTAAAAAAATAAATTTATTTTGGACTACTAATAAACCGACTTTTTAATATAATTATATATTATTTTAAAAACTATATTTAAAAAAATTCCTATTAAAAAAAACTTGAAAAAACTAATTTAATAATTATTCTTATTATTTTAAATCCCGGGAATATAATAGTCTTAGTTTATATTATAATTAAGATTAAATATTTTATTTTAAAAATAATAAATTAAAGATAAATAAAGATTTATTAATTATTATTATATTTTCTAAAAATCATAAAGTAATTATAGGATTTAATAACTAATAAAAAAATTAGACTTTTTTATTTATTATATATAAATAATTCGAAAAATCTATAACTATATAAAAAAATATTTTCTTTTAACTACTTATTTTATTTATTATTTAATTATTTTTATTTTTTATAGCTAAAGATTTATAATTTTTATATTGATTAGTTTATATATATAATTTAATTTATTGACTAATATTACTAGAACTATTATAATATTTTATTAAAATTCTAAAAAATTAAAATATCATATAATATATTAATAAAAATCTATTCTAAGAATATTACAGTTTTAGAAATTCTAATAAAAAATATTTATTTAATTTTGTAAGCTGTATATATTATATATATATATCATAATTATTTGATATTTATAATTAAAAAAACTAATTTTATTTAAAAATTTTCTAAATTCTAAAAATATATTTTTTTTAAAAAATTAAAAAGCTATTTTTATATTAAAAATATAATTATATTATTATTTTAAAAAACAGAAAAGACCTACTGTTTAGTTTTTTATATAAAATATTTTAAAATACATTATAAGTCTTAAAAAATAGCTTTTAAAAAATCTAAAAAAAAATTGTTTATTTAAATTTATTATTAGTTATTTTTCTAATACTATCTATAAAAAAGTCTAAAAAAGATTTAAGATTTTATATTAATTATTATATTTTAAATATTATTTTTGTCAAAAATAGATACCCGTTCTTACTTATAAAAAAATTCTAAATAATCTAAAAAAAATAAAATATTTTATAAAAATCAATATTATTAGTACTTTTAATGATGCTAAAATTAAAAATAATTAGAAATATTTCATTATATCCTAAATTTATTTAAAATTATATAAGATATTTATAATATTATGTGAATTTATCAAAATTTCTATTATATTCTAGTAATATATTAATAATATTTTAAAAAACTATTTTAATATATTTTAATTCGCAGTTATAATTATAAAAAATACTCTAAATATATTTACTAAATTTTATAAAAATTAAAAAAATAAAACTTTATATTAAATTATTTAAGTATAAGTTTATTATACTTAAAATTAAGTTTTTAAGTCTAATTATAAGCTGTAATAAAATATATATCAATTTAAAAAAATTAAAATTATAATTAAATAATTTATTTTAATTTATATAAATAATATATAGGTTTTTTTAAATTTTAATAATTTTTATTATTAATTTATTTATAATTTTCTAAAATTAACTATCCTACTTGTATATTTAATAAGAAAAATATTTTATTTATTTAATTTTATAAGTGTTAGAAAATATTTAATATATTTAAAAATATTTTTATTAAAGAACTGGTTTTATAATTATTGAATTAGACTTATAATCTTATTTTAAAAATTAATATTTTTAATTATATTTTAAAAAAAAGTACTGTTTTAATATAAAAATAATAAAATCTTATATTTAATTATATATTTCTTTAAAAAATGTATACCTACTGAATATAATTATAAAGTTTATAATAAAAAACTACTTATTATTATTTATTATTTTAAAAAATAATAATCTAAGCTAGAAAAAATCTTATTTTTAATTTTGATTATTATTAATTATTATAATTTAGAATATTTAATATTTATTAAGCTGTTAAACCGCTAATAAAATTAATAATTAAAATATTTATTATATTTTAATTTTAAAATTATTTATAGATTTAGAAAATATAATATTAAATCTAATAATCTAATTAAAAGATTAAAAAATCTTTCAAAAAAATATTTATTATAATAAATTAAATAATTTTAAAATAAAAAAAATATTAATTTTATTTATTTATTAATACCCCCCGATCTTATTAAAAAATAAAAATAATAAAAAAGAATAATTTAAAAAAAATAAAAATATATTTAAAATAAAGCTAGTATTTATTATATATATTTAAAAAAAATTCTTTTTTTAAAAATAAATAAAACTTATAATTTTTGTTTAAAATATAAAAATTCTTTTATAAAGTTTACAAAAAAGATAAATAAATTAAAAAAATATTAAAAATTCTAGCTCTTAATAAGAATTATTATTTAAACATATTATTAATATTATATAAAAAAAAACTTTTTATTCTATAAAAACTAATTATAAATATTAAATAATAAATAGATTAAAACTAAGTTAATATACCTAGTTCATAGTAAATCTATTTTTAAATATTTTAAAAAAGTTTATATTTATAAGCTACTAGTCCGAGAATATTATTAATTTAAAATTTATTAATATATAAAATAATAAATAAAAAACTATTATATTTATTAAAAAACAATTCTAAAAAAAAAAAATAAAATAAAAAATCTTAAAACTTTTACTAGTATTGAAATAAGTATAATAAAATATATTTATAAATTTTATTATATATTTATTTAAAAACTGAAATTATAATTTTTTTTACTAATTATTGACTATTTAATAAAAATAAAATATTTATTATTATATAATTTTATTATTAATATCGCTGCTGTTATAATTATATATATTCAATTTATATAAAAATTATATAATTTATTTTAATTTATTTTTTTAAATAAAAAATACCACTTTATTTTTAAATTTTAGAAATATTTAATATAATAATTAGATATTACTAGTAAGTTCTTTATAGTATATTATTCTAAAACTAATAATTAAACTAAAAAAATTAATATAATATTTGAATAATATTTTTATATTTATATCAATTATTTAGAAAATAATTAAAGCTAGTAGCTTCTTCTAACTAAATTTATTTTAAATATAATTTATTTTAATATTATTAAAATTGTTTTATTTTTTATAAACTACAGCTTTTATTTTTATATAAATTTTAAATTTATAATAATTCTAAAGAGTTTAATTATTAAAAATATAAATTAATTTATTATAAAAATAAAAATTATTATTAAATTTATTAAAATAAAAATATTTATCATTTAAATTTAATATATAAAATAAATAAACTACCAATATAAATTTATAAAAAATTCACAAAAAAATAAAAAATATAGCTAAACATTTATTATATTAAAATATTAAAATCTAATAGGAAACTTAATTGAAATATTTTAAAATTATATAAGATTAAAAAAATTATTAATTTATATATTTACCGACTAGCTTTATTTTCTAATATAAAAATATATTCTATATTTAGTATTAGTTTATTTATTTTAGCTAATAAAAAATTAATTTTAGACTAGTATTGATCTTTATTATCTTATATAAAGATTAATATATTAGAAAAATAAAAAATTATAAAAAATATAGTTATTTCTAACTAATATATATTATAAAATAAATTAAATATTTAAATCTAATTATTAAACTAGTTTAATATTTTCAAAATATCTATTAAATAGTTAAAAACTTTTATTATTATTATTTTCATAAATTATAATTTATATTCTAATAAAGCTTGGTTCTATAAAAAAATATATTTTTATAATATAAATTTAATATTTTTATTTTATTTATTTTATTTATTCTATCTATTTAATTTATTTAATTTATTTAATTTATTTAATTTATTTAATTTATTTAATTTATTTAATTTATTTAATTTATTTAATTTATTTAATTTA